>NW_027590916.1:0-144768 GCF_964213995.1 Mustelus asterias
GAGCTGGGTCTTGTATTTAATTAATTATTTTTCTCTATTTCTTCTCCCCAGGAATTTGAATTTTGAAGACTGAAATGTGACTCGGAACCCTTGGACCAGAGATTTTCTCCAGAGGAGGATGATGAACTGAGGCCTGTTCCACAGGCCACACTCGTGTGTTGTTGTCTCTGTATTACCCCAAACGCGGTGGGGGCTGGAGTTTGAAGACCTGCGGTTCAAATAGCCAAGCTTTGCAATTCGTCACAAATATGTTAACCCTTTGGTGGATGACAAACAGAAAATTAATTCTGTCATACGAAATGGTCTATTAGTTTGTTCTGTATCCAAAATAACAGGAATGTGAGAGACAGCAATGAAGCTAATTATTAAATAGAATGCACAGACACCTTTACAATTCAGTTTTAGAAGTTCAGCCTTTTGTCACTCTAATTCCTAGGAGGGGGTGGTGGTGAATTTCTGCCTCTCTCACTCTGTATCTCTCTCTGTCACTCTCTCTGTCTCTCTCACTTTGTGTGAATCAGTATCCGTGATATCTCTATGCGCTGATGGATTATGTTTTTAAAAGGATAAAAGCAAATTACTGCGGCTGCTGGAATCTGAAACCAAAAGAGGAATCGCTGGAAAATCTCAGCATGTCTGGCAGCATCTGTAAGGAGAGGAAAGAGCTGACGTTTCGAGTCCAGGTGACCCTTTGTTAAAGCTCAAAGCTCCTTACAGATACTGCCATGTTTTTAAAAGGGTTTCGCTCAACTTCAAGAGGGAGTTTAACCCCTCAGAACAAAGAACAAAGAACAATACAGCACAGGAACAGGCCATTCGGCCCTCCAAGCCCGCGCCGCTCCCCGGTCCAGGATTGAATCCTGAATCCAGGATCCCCGCCCAATTTTCCAGCCGATCTACATACCAATATCCTATCCACCGAGCTGTCCCTCACAGCTACGATGCTTTGTTCATTACAACCTATTAACTCACCCCCACCCCTCCATTCCAGACCATGTGATCTCCAGGGAGAGGCGAAAACCCAGAGTGAAAAACCCCAGGGCCAATATGGGGAAAAAAAATCTGGGAAATTCCTCTCCGACCCCCTGAGGCGATCGAAACGAGTCCAGGAGATCACAATGGCCCTGATCAGAAAATGCTTCCCAACCCTAGTCATTTCCACTTCCACGAACACCATATGAATTCCCTGCCCCCGAGACAGGTTCCCAACTATCCGCAGTCTCGCTCTGTACTGGCACCAGCAAGATGATCATAGAATGAAGCCTTGAAACGGGAAACAAGGAACAATTAGCCCGCGCCGCTCCCTGGTCCAGACTAGACCACTCTTTTGTATCCCTCCATTCCCACTCCGTTCATATAGCTGTCTAGATAAGTCTTAAACGTTCCCAGTGTGTCCGCCTCCACCACCTTGCCCGGCAACACATTCCAGGCCCCCACGACCCTCTGTGTGAAATATGTCCTTCTGATATCTGTGTTAAACCTCCCCCCCTTCACCTTGAACCTATGACCCCTCGTGAACGTCACCACCGACCCGGGGAAAAGCTTCCCACCGTTCACCCTATCTATGCCTTTCATAATTTTATACACCTCTATTAAGTCTCCCCTCATCCTCCGTCTTTCCAAGGAGAACAACCCCAGTTTCCCCAATCTCTCCTCATAACCAAGCCCCTCCATACCAGGCAACATCCTGGTAAACCTCCTCTGTACTCTCTCCAAAGCCTCCACGTCCTTCTGGTAGTGTGGCGACCAGAACTGGACGCAGTATTCCAAATGCGGCCGAACCAACGTTCTATACATCTGCAACATCAGACCCCAACTCTTATACTCTATGCCCCGTCCTATAAAGGCAAGCATGCCATATGCCTTCTTCACCACCTTCTCCACCTGTGACGTCACCTTCAATGATCTGTGGACTTGCACACCCAGGTCCCTCTGCGTCTCTACACCCTTTATGGTTCTTCCATTTATCGTGTAGCTCCTCCCTACATTATTCCCACCAAAATGCATCACTTCGCATTTGTCAGGATTGAACTCCATCTGCCATTTCCTTGCCCAAATTTCCAGCCTATCTATATCCTTCTGTAGCCTCTGACAATGTTCCTCACTATCTGCAAGTCCTGCCAGTTTTGTGTCGTCCGCAAACTTACTGATCACCCCAGTTACTCCTTCTTCCAGATCATTTATATAAATCACAAACAGCAGAGGTCCCAATACAGAGCCCTGCGGAACACCACTAGTCACATGCCTCCAGCCGGAAAAAGACCCTTCCACTACCACCCTCTGTCTTCTATGACCAAGCCAGTTCTCCACCTATCTAGCCACCTCCCCCTTTATCCCATGGGATCCAACCTTTTTCACTAGCCTACCATGAGGGACTTTGTCAAACGCTTTACTAAAGTCCATATAGACAACATCCACGGCCCTTCGTCAACCATTTTGGTCACTTCTTCAAAAAACACCACCAGGTTAGTGAGGCATGACCTCCCTCTCACAAAACCATGCTGACTATCGTTAATGAGTTTATTCCTTTCTAAATGCGCATACATCCTATCTCTAAGAACCTTCTCCAACAACTTCCCCACCACGGACGTCAAGCTCAGGGGCCTATAATTACCCGGGTTATCCTTCCTACCCTTCTTAAATAACGGGACCACATTTGCTATCCTCCAATCCTCTGGGACCTCACCTGTGTCCAGTGACGAGACAAAGATTTGCGTCAGAGGCACAACGATTTCACCTCTCGTCTCCCTGAGCAGCCTTGGATAGATTCCATCAGGCCCTGGGGATTTGTCAGTCTTTATATTCTCTAACAAACCTAACACCTCCTCCTTTGTAATGGAGATTTTCTCCAACGGTTCAACACTCCCCTCCGAGACACTCCCAGTCAACACATCCCTCTCCTTTGTGAATACCGACGCAAAGTATTCATTTAGGATCTCCCCTACTTTTTTTGGGCTCCAAGCATAAGTCCCCACTTTTGTCCCTGGAAGGTCCGATTTTTTCCCTAACAACCCTTTTGTTCCTAACATATGAATAAAATGCCTTGGGATTCTCCTTAATCCTGTCTGCCAAGAACATTTCGTGACCCCTTTTTGCTCTTCTAATTCCCCGTTTGAGTATTTTCCTCCTTTCATTGTACTCCTCCAGAGCTCCCTCCGTTTTTAGCTGCTTGGACCTAACATACGCCTCTCTTTTCCTTTTGACCAGTCCCTCAATTTTCCTGGTTATCCACGGTTCTCTAATCCTACCCTTCCTATCCTTCTTTTTTACAGGCACATGCTTGTCCTGTAGCCCTAACAACCGTTCCTTAAAAGACTGCCACATACCAGATGTGGATTTACCCTCAAACAACCTCTCCCAATCAAGAGCTGCCAATTTCTGCCTGATCCCAATAAAGTTAGCCTTCCCCCAATCCAACCCAAGAAGACTGGGAAATCTCCAGATTTGGGACAACACGCGCACACACAAACACATCCACACTGATATGGATTATATATGTATAATATATATATATACACACACAGACACACACAGTGATACACACTGACACACACACACACACACTGACACACACACACAGTAATACACACTGACCCACCCACACACACACACACACAGTAATACACACTGACCCACACACAGACAGTGATGCACACTGACCCACAGACATACAGTGATGCACACTGACACACAGACACACAGTGATACACACTGACACACACTCACACAGTGATACACACTGACCCCCCCACACACAGTGATACACACTGACCCACACACACAAAGTGATGCACACTGACACACACACACACACACACAGTGACACACACACAGTGGCACACACACGGTGATACACACTGATACACACTGCCCCCCGCACACAGTGATGCACACTGACACACACACACACACTTTGACACACGCACACAGTGATACATACTGACACACACACACACACAGTGATGCACACTGACACACACACACACAGTGATACACACTGACACGCACACACACAGTGACACACACTGACACACACACAGTGACACACACTGACACACACACACACACACAGTGATGCACACTGACACACTCACACAGTGAGACACACTGACGCACACACACACAGTGGCACACAGTGACACACACACACAGTGACACACACACAGTGATGCACACTGACACACACACACAGTGATGCACACTGACGCACACACACACAGTGACACACACTGACACACACACACACACACAGTGATGCACACTGACACACTCACACAGTGAGACACACTGACGCACACACACACAGTGGCACACAGTGACACACACACACACAGTGACACACACACACAGTGACACACACACAGTGATGCACACTGACACACACACACAGTGATGCACACTGACGCACACACACACAGTGATACACACTGACACACACACACAGTGACACACACACACAGTGACACACACACAGTGATACACACTGACCCACACACACAGTGATGCACACTGACTCACACACACACATACACAGTGATACACACTGACCCCCACACACACACTGATACACACTGACCCACACACACACATTGACACACACTGACACACACACAGTGATACACACTGACACACACACACACACACAGTGATCCACACTGACCCACACACACACAGTGATACACACTGACACACACACACACAGTGGCATACAGTGACACACACGCACACAGTGATACTCACTGACACACGCAAACACAGTGACACACACTGACACAAACACACACAGTGATACACACTGTCCCCCGCACACAGTGATACACACTGACCAAACACACACACAGTGAAACACACTGACACACACAAACACACACTGATACACACCCACACACACACACACACACACACACACAAACTATGATGCACACGGACCCACACAAACACACAGTGACATACACTGACCCACACACACACAGTGACACACCACTGACCCACACAAACACAGTGATACACACTGACCCACACACCCACAGTGATACACACTGACCCCCCTCACACAGTGATACTCACTGACCCACACACCCACAGTGATACACATTGACCCACACACACACAGTGATACACACTGACCCCCCTCACACAGTGATACACACTGACACACACACACACAGTGATGCACACTGACACACAGTGATACACACTGACCCACACACACACAGTGATACACACTGACCCCCACACAGACAGGGATACACACTGACACACACACACACAGTGATGCACACTGACCCACACACTCACACACACAGTGATACACACTGACACACAGTGATACACACTGTCATACACACACACACAGTGATACACACTGACCCACACACACTCAGTGATACACACTGACACACACACACACGGTGATACACACTGACACACACACACACACAGTGATACACACTGTCATACACACACACACAGTGATACACACTGACCCACACACACTCAGTGATACACACTGACACACACACACACGGTGATACACACTGACACACACACACACACACAGTGATGCACACTGACACACAGTGATACACAGTGACACACACACACAGTGATACACACTGAACAACACACACTGTTGCACACCTAAACACACACACACACACAGTGATACACAGTGATACACACACGCACACACACACAGTGATGCACACTGACCCACAGAAACACAGTGACACAAACTGACCCACACACACATGATGACACGCACACAGTGTTACACACTGACCCACATAGACACAGTGATACACACTGACACATACACACACAGTGACATACACTGACACACACACACAGTGATACACGCTGACACACACACATACAGTGATACACACTGACACGCACACACAGTGATACACACTGACACATACACACACAGTGATACACACTGACCCACACACACACAGTGATACACACTGACACACACACACAGTGATACACACTGACACACACACACAGTGATACACACTGACCCACACACACTCAGTGATACACACTGACCCACACACACACAGTGATACACACTGACACACGCACACACACAGTGATACACACTGTCATACACACACACACAGTGATACACACTGACCCACACACACTCAGTGATACACACTGACACACACACACACGGTGATACACACTGACACACACACACACACACAGTGATGCACACTGACACACAGTGATACACAGTGACACACACACACAGTGATACACACTGAACAACACACACTGTTGCACACCTAAACACACACACACACACAGTGATACACAGTGATACACACACGCACACACACACAGTGATGCACACTGACCCACAGAAACACAGTGACACAAACTGACCCACACACACATGATGACACGCACACAGTGTTACACACTGACCCACATAGACACAGTGATACACACTGACACATACACACACAGTGACATACACTGACACACACACACAGTGATACACGCTGACACACACACATACAGTGATACACACTGACACGCACACACAGTGATATACACTGACACATACACACACAGTGATACACACTGACCCACACACACACAGTGATACACACTGACACACACACACAGTGATACACACTGACACATACACACACAGTGATACACACTGACCCACACACACACAGTGATACACACTGACACACGCACACACACAGTGATACACACTGACACACACACACAGTGATACACACTGACACATACACACACAGTGATACACACTGACACACACACACACACACAGTGATACACACTGACACATACACACACAGTGATACACACTGACACACACACACACAGTGATACAGACTGACACACACACAGTGACACACACTGACCCACACACACACACAGTGATACACACTGACACGCACACAGTGACACACACTGACCCACACACACAGTGATACACACTGACACACACACACACACACAGTGACACACACTGACCCACACACACAGTGATACACACTGACACACACACACACAAACACACACACAGTGATACACACTGACACACACACACTCTGACACACACACGCAGTGACACACACTGACACACTGACACACACACACACACAGTGATACACACTGACACACACACACACAGTGACACTGTCCCTCACACACGCAGTGATACACACTGACACACGCACACAGTGATACACACTGACACGCACAGTGATACGCACTGACACACACACACAGTGATACACACTGACACACACACACAGTGATACATACTGACACACACAGTGACAGAAACTGACCCACACACACAGTGATACGCACTGACCCACACACACACACACACACACACACACACACACAGTGATGCACACTGACACACACACTCACACACAGTGACACTGTCGCTCACACACGCAGTGATACACGCTGACACACACACAGTGATACACACTGACACACACACAATGACACGCACTGACACACACACACAGTGATACACACTGACACACACACACACCCAGTGATACACATTGACACACACACACACAGTGACACACAGACAGTGATACACACTGACACACACACACAGTGACACACACAAAGTGACACACAGACAGTGGTACACACTGACACACACACACAGTGATTCACACTGACCCACACACACACATTGATGCACACTGACACACACACTCACACACACAGTGACACACACTGACACACATATCGGCAATGACCCTCACACACACTGATACACACACACACAGTGACACACACTGACAAAAACACACAGTGATACACACTGACACACACACACACACACACAGTGATACACACTGACGCACACACACACACACACAGTGACACACACTGTCACGCACACACACAGTGAGACACACTGACACACACACAGTGACACACTGACACGCACACACACAGTGAGACACACTGACACACACACAGTGACACACTGACACGCACACACACAGTGAGACACACTGACACACACACACAGTGACACACACTGACACACACACAGTGATACACACTGACCCACACACACACATTGACACACACTGACACACACACACAGTGATACACACTGACACACACACACAGTGACACACACACAGTGACACACACTGACACGCAAGGTGACACACACACAGTGATACACACTGACACACACACAGTGATACATACTGACACACACAGTGACACACACTGACCCACACACACACACACACACTGACGCACACTGACACGCACAGTGACACACACACAGTGATACACACTGACACACACACACAGTGATACATACTGACACACACACAGTGACACACACTGACCCACACTCACACAGTGATAAACATTGACCCACACACACACACATTGATAATCACTGACACACACACACACACACACAGTGATACACACTGACACACACACAATGACACGAACTGGCACACACACACAGTGATACACACTGACACACACACACCCAGTGATACACATTGACACACACACACACACAGTGACACACAGACAGTGAATCACACTGACACACACACACAGTGATGCACACTGACACACACACTCACACACACAGTGACACACACTGACACACACATCGGCACTGAGCCTCACACACACTGATACACACACACACAGTGATACACACTGACAAAAACACACAGTGATACACACTGACACACACACACACACACACACAGTGATACACACTGACACGCACACACACAGTGAGACACACTGACACACACACAGTGACACACATTGACGCGCACACACACAGTGGGACACATTGACACACACACAGTGATACACACTGACACACACACAGTGACACACACTGACACGCACACATACAGTGACACACACTGACACACACACACAGTGATACACACTGACCCACACACACACATTGACACACACTGACCCACACACACACACACAGTGATACACACTGACAATCACACACAGTGATACACACTGACACACACACAGTGACACACACTGACTCTCTCACACACACACACAGTGATACACACTGACACACACACACAGTGATGCACACTGACACACACACTCACACACAGTGACACTGTCGCTCACACACGCAGTGATACACACTGACACACACATAATGACACGCACTGACACACACACACAGTGATACACACTGACACACACACACAGTGATACACACTGACACACACACAGTGATACACACTGACAAAAACACACAGTGATACACACTGACACACACACACACACACACACAGTGATACACACTGACACGCACACACACAGTGAGACACACTGACACACACACAGTGACACACATTGACGCGCGCACACACAGTGGGACACATTGACACACACACAGTGATACACACTGACACACACACAGTGACACACACTGACACGCACACATACAGTGACACACACTGACACACACACACAGTGATACACACTGACCCACACACACACATTGACACACACTGACCCACACACACACACACAGTGATACACACTGACAATCACACACAGTGATACACACTGACACACACACAGTGACACACACTGACTCTCTCACACACACACACAGTGATACACACTGACACACACACACAGTGATGCACACTGACACACACACTCACACACAGTGACACTGTCGCTCACACACGCAGTGATACACACTGACACACACATAATGACACGCACTGACACACACACACAGTGATACACACTGACACACACACACAGTGATACACACTGACACACACACAGTGATACACACTGACAAAAACACACAGTGATACACACTGACACACACACACACACACACACAGTGATACACACTGACACGCACACACACAGTGAGACACACTGACACACACACAGTGACACACATTGACGCGCACACACACAGTGGGACACATTGACACACACACAGTGATACACACTGACACACACACAGTGACACACACTGACACGCACACATACAGTGACACACACTGACACACACACACAGTGATACACACTGACCCACACACACACATTGACACACACTGACCCACACACACACACACAGTGATACACACTGACAATCACACACAGTGATACACACTGACACACACACAGTGACACACACTGACTCTCTCACACACACACACAGTGATACACACTGACACACACACACAGTGATGCACACTGACACACACACTCACACACAGTGACACTGTCGCTCACACACGCAGTGATACACACTGACACACACATAATGACACGCACTGACACACACACACAGTGATACACACTGACACACACACACAGTGATACACACTGACACACACACAGTGATACACACTGACACAAACACACCCAGTGTTACACATTGACACACACACACACACACACACACACACACACACACAGTGACACACAGACAGTGATACACACTGACACACACACACACGGTGATACACACTGACACACACACACACACAGTGATACACACTGTCATACACACACACACAGTGATACACACTGACCCACACACACTCAGTGATACACACTGACACACACACACACGGTGATACACACTGACACACACACACACACACAGTGATGCACACTGACACACAGTGATACACAGTGACACACACACACAGTGATACACACTGAACAACACACACTGTTGCACACCTAAACACACACACACACACAGTGATACACAGTGATACACACACGCACACACACACAGTGATGCACACTGACCCACAGAAACACAGTGACACAAACTGACCCACACACACATGATGACACGCACACAGTGTTACACACTGACCCACATAGACACAGTGATACACACTGACACATACACACACAGTGACATACACTGACACACACACACAGTGATACACGCTGACACACACACATACAGTGATACACACTGACACGCACACACAGTGATACACACTGACACATACACACACAGTGATACACACTGACCCACACACACACAGTGATACACACTGACACACACACACAGTGATACACACTGACACACACACACAGTGATACACACTGACCCACACACACTCAGTGATACACACTGACCCACACACACACAGTGATACACACTGACACACGCACACACACAGTGATACACACTGTCATACACACACACAGTGATACACACTGACCCACACACACTCAGTGATACACACTGACACACACACACACGGTGATACACACTGACACACACACACACACACAGTGATGCACACTGACACACAGTGATACACAGTGACACACACACACAGTGATACACACTGAACAACACACACTGTTGCACACCTAAACACACACACACACAGTGATACACAGTGATACACACACGCACACACACACAGTGATGCACACTGACCCACAGAAACACAGTGACACAAACTGACCCACACACACATGATGACACGCACACAGTGTTACACACTGACCCACATAGACACAGTGATACACACTGACACATACACACACAGTGACATACACTGACACACACACACAGTGATACACGCTGACACACACACATACAGTGATACACACTGACACGCACACACAGTGATACACACTGACACATACACACACAGTGATACACACTGACCCACACACACACAGTGATACACACTGACACACACACACACAGTGATACACACTGACACACACACACAGTGATACACACTGACACATACACACACAGTGATACACACTGACCCACACACACACAGTGATACACACTGACACACGCACACACACAGTGATACACACTGACACACACACACAGTGATACACACTGACACATACACACACAGTGATACAAACTGACACACACACACACACACAGTGATACACACTGACACATACACACACAGTGATACACACTGACACACACACACACAGTGATACAGACTGACACACACAGTGACACACACTGACCCACACACACACACAGTGATACACACTGACACGCACACAGTGACACACACTGACCCACACACACAGTGATACACACTGACACACACACACACATACAGTGACACACACTGACCCACACACACAGTGATACACACTGACACACACACACACAAACACACACACAGTGATACACACTGACACACACACACTCTGACACACACACGCAGTGACACACACTGACACACTGACACACACACACACACAGTGATACACACTGACACACACACACACAGTGACACTGTCCCTCACACACGCAGTGATACACACTGACACACGCACACAGTGATACACACTGACACGCACAGTGATACGCACTGACACACACACACAGTGATACACACTGACACACACACACAGTGATACATACTGACACACACAGTGACAGAAACCGACCCACACACACAGTGATACGCACTGACCCACACACACACACACACACACACACACACACACACACACAGTGATGCACACTGACACACACACTCACACACAGTGACACTGTCGCTCACACACGCAGTGATACACGCTGACACACACACAGTGATACACACTGACACACACACAATGACACGCACTGACACACACACACAGTGATACACACTGACACACACACACACCCAGTGATACACATTGACACACACACACACAGTGACACACAGACAGTGATACACACTGACACACACACACAGTGACACACACAAAGTGACACACAGACAGTGGTACACACTGACACACACACACAGTGACACACACTGACACACATATCGGCAATGACCCTCACACACACTGATACACACACACACAGTGACACACACTGACAAAAACACACAGTGATACACACTGACACACACACACACACACACAGTGATACACACTGACGCACACACACACACACACAGTGACACACACTGTCACGCACACACACAGTGAGACACACTGACACACACACAGTGACACACTGACACGCACACACACAGTGAGACACACTGACACACACACAGTGACACACTGACACGCACACACACAGTGAGACACACTGACACACACACACAGTGACACACACTGACACACACACAGTGATACACACTGACCCACACACACACATTGACACACACTGACACACACACACAGTGATACACACTGACACACACACACAGTGACACACACACAGTGACACACACTGACACGCAAGGTGACACACACACAGTGATACACACTGACACACACACAGTGATACATACTGACACACACAGTGACACACACTGACCCACACACACACACACACACTGACGCACACTGACACGCACAGTGACACACACACAGTGATACACACTGACACACACACACAGTGATACATACTGACACACACACAGTGACACACACTGACCCACACTCACACAGTGATAAACATTGACCCACACACACACACATTGATAATCACTGACACACACACACACACACACACAGTGATACACACTGACACACACACAATGACACGAACTGGCACACACACACAGTGATACACACTGACACACACACACCCAGTGATACACATTGACACACACACACACACAGTGACACACAGACAGTGAATCACACTGACACACACACACAGTGATGCACACTGACACACACACTCACACACACAGTGACACACACTGACACACACATCGGCACTGAGCCTCACACACACTGATACACACACACACAGTGATACACACTGACAAAAACACACAGTGATACACACTGACACACACACACACACACACACAGTGATACACACTGACACACACAGTGACACACACTGACACGCACACACACAGTGAGACACACTGACACACACACAGTGACACACATTGACGCGCACACACACAGTGGGACACATTGACACACACACAGTGATACACACTGACACACACACAGTGACACACACTGACACGCACACATACAGTGACACACACTGACACACACACACAGTGATACACACTGACCCACACACACACATTGACACACACTGACCCACACACACACACAGTGATACACACTGACAATCACACACAGTGATACACACTGACACACACACAGTGACACACACTGACTCTCTCACACACACACACAGTGATACACACTGACACACACACACAGTGATGCACACTGACACACACACTCACACACAGTGACACTGTCGCTCACACACGCAGTGATACACACTGACACACACATAATGACACGCACTGACACACACACACAGTGATACACACTGACACACACACACAGTGATACACACTGACACACACACAGTGATACACACTGACACAAACACACCCAGTGTTACACATTGACACACACACACACACACACACACACACACACAGTGACACACAGACAGTGATACACACTGACGCACATACACACAGTGATACACGCTGGCACACACACACACAGTGATACACACTGACACACACACACCCAGTGTTACACATTGACACACACACAGTGACACACACACAGTGACACACAGACAGTGATACACACTGACACACACACACACTGATACACACTGACCCACACACACACACAGTGATGCACACTGACACACACACTCACACACACAGTGACACACACTGACACGAAAATCGGCACTGACCCTCACTCACACAGATACACACACACACAGTGACACACACTGACAAAAACACACAGTGATACACACTGACACACACACACACACACACTGTGATACACACTGACGCACACACACACACACACAGTGACACACACTGACATGCACACACACAGTGAGACACACCGACACACACACAGTGACACACACTGACACGCACACATACAGTGAGACACACTGACACACACACAGTGATACACACTGACCCACACACAGTGACTCACACTGACTCTCACACACACACAGTGACACACACACAGTGATGCACACTGACACACACACTCACACACAGTGACACTGTCGCTCACACACGCAGTGATACCCACTGACACACACACAATGACACGCACTGACAACCACACACAGTGATACACACTGACACACACACACAGTGATACACACTGACACACACACACACACAGTGATACACACTGACACACACACACAGTGATACACACTGACACACACACACACACACACAGTGATACACACTGACACACACACACACAGTGATACACACTGACACACACACACAGTGATACACACTGACACAAACACACCCAGTGTTACACATTGACACACACAGTGACACACAGACAGTGATACACACTGACACACACACACAGTGACACACACTGACACACACACACACACAGTGATACACGCTGACACACACACACACAGTGATACATACTGACAGACACACACCCAGTGTTACACATTGACACACACACAGTGACACACACACAGTGACACACAGACAGTGGTACACACTGACACACACACACACTGATAGACCCTGACCCACACACACACACAGTGATGCACACTGACACACACACTCACACACACAGTGACACACACTGACAAGAACATCGGCACTGACGCTCACACACTGATACACACACACACAGTGACACACATTGACAAAAACACACAGTGATACACACTGACACACACACACTGTGATACACACTGACGCACACACACACACACACACACAGTGACACACACTGACATGCACACACACAGTGAGACACACTGACACACACACAGTGACACACACTGACACGCACACACACAGTGAGACACACTGACACACACACACAGTGACACACACTGACACACACACAGTGATACACACTGACACACTCATACAGTGAGACACACTGACACACACACAGTGACACACACTGACTCACACACACACACACACAGTGACACACACACAGTGATACACACTGACACACACACACAGTGACACACACTGACACACACACAGTGACACACACTGACACACACACACACACACAGTGACACACACTGACACACACACAGTGATACACACTGACACACACACACAGTGACACACACTGACACACACAGTGATACACACTGACACACACACAGTGACACACACTGACTCACACACACTGACTCACACACACACACACACAGTGACACACACACAGTGATACACACTGACACACACACACAGTGACACACACTGACACACACACAGTGATACACACTGACACACACACAGTGACACACACTGACACACACACAGTGACACACACTCACCCTCACACACTGACACCAGCTTCCTGATTGGTTGAAGTGTTTGTCACTCCCGGATTTGCTCTGGGGGCGGGGCCGTTAGCTGCTGGTGTTCTGATTGGCTGACACGGCTGTCATTCAGAAAGCTCAGCCTCTGATTGGCTCACCCGCTGTCAGTCAGAGTGCGGAGACCAGTCATTGGTGGACTTGGCTGTCAGGAAGTGAGCGGCAATTCTGATTGGCTGATTCGTGCAGTAGTTGATCTGGGGTCCGATTGGCTGAGGCGATCATTTAGCAATCCAGTCTCTGATTGGCTGAGGCGGCGATTTCGTGATCCCGCTCTGTGATTGGCTGAGGTGGTGATTTAGTGATCCCGCTCTGTGATTGGCTGAGGTGGTGATTTAGTGATCCCGCTCTGTGATTGGCTGAGGCTGTGATTTAGTGATCCCGCTCTGTGATTGGCTGAGGCGGTGATTTAGTGATCCCACTCTGTGATTGGCTGAGGTGGTGATTTCGTGATCCCGCTCTGTGATTGGCTGAGGCGGTGATTTAGTGATCCCGCTCTGTGATTGGCTGAGGTGGTGATTTAATGATCCCTCTCTGTGATTGGCTGAGGCGGTGATTTAGTGATCCCGCTCTGTGATTGGCTGAGGCGGTGATTTAGTGATCCCTCTCTGTGATTGGCTGAGGCGGTGATTTAGTGATCCCGCTCTGTGATTGGCTGTCAGTCAGTTTTGTTTCTTCATTAATTGAATAATTGATGTGAGCGGATATTTCACCGCGATCCTGATCTGCTCCCTGAACTTGGATTGAGTCACCGCGTAAATAAATGTGTTTGTGCAGCAATTTACATCCTGCAGCATCCATCCGACTTGTTGAAATGTGTATTCAGGAAGAGTGAGGTAAATTAATCCTTTCACTTTCAAATAGATAAAATATATAACAGACACGGCCCAGAGGAGAATGAAAGCCCCGGAAATGCTGAAAAGTAAAATCATTGACTTCCTTCTGCTCTCCATCTCGGGGTCTCTGCGATTCTCTCCCTGACTCTGAGCCCTCAGTCCCTTCCGGACTCGACTGGTCACCAAAATGTGTCTGACTGTCAGAGCGTTAATCACCAGGATTAAACAGAATGGGAGCAATGGGGTTAAAACCTGAACAAACCAGGAAAATCCAACCCAGCCAGGATCAGTCCAATAGCTTGTCTTTGTCCTACAGCCCCACTGGACATTGTCCATTATCCCCCCAGGTTCCAGTGTAAAGTACAGGGGGATGTTTCTCACAGAGAGCAGGAGGCCGGTTGTTGCCAGAACCACAGCCGCAGTTTTCCCGGTGCAATATTTAGTTTTCAGTTTCTGGCAGCGAATGGCCACAAATCGATCAAAGGAGAAAGTGATGGTGAACCAGACTGAACAGTCTCTGGCTGCAGTCAGCAGGACAGAGTGAACACGACACACAGAGGTGAGGGACAGGAAACTCACCGGGAAATAATAACCATTTATCCTGCTGAGAATGGGGTTAAAGATGATGAAGAGCAGATCCGCCGCTGCCATGGCGACCAGGTAGCGAGTGGTGCAGGTGGAGAGGCCACACTTTCCCCGACTCAGGATCACAATTCCCACTAAATTAACTGTCAGTGAAAAAGGGACAAGAGGCGGGAAATGAGTGAGTGAACATTCCCCATGTGTGAAGCCACAGTAAGGAGAGGATTTCAGCATCAATCCAATGGGGTTCCCGGGGTGGCGGTGTTGTTGGAGGAGTTGTGTTAGAGATTAACATTGCAGATTGGAAAGTAGCCAATGTAACACCGCTGGTTAAGTAGGGACTGGGGGACAGGAAGCTGTGAATTACACATCTCTCACTTTGATGGAGCAAATCTGCACATTCTCATCATTCAAATATTTCACACAGATTGCATTTCTCATCTGATGTGTTTTCCAGGGTTAATTCAGACTGGACGGGTTTCCCAATTAGACCCAAAGTGGACAGAGATAGAATCTGCAATCCCTTCCTGCACCCAATTATCAGAGCCCACCCCGGATTGAACACGTCTCTGGACTGGACAGCTGGTGGAGTTGGAAGTCAATTCAGGATTTTTCTATTCAACTTCCCCTCTCCAGATTTCCTCCCCATTCTGACTCTCCCCCACAGCTTTTCTGCTTCTAATTTACAGATTATATCCTCTGTCCGTCTCTTTTTTCTTGTCTTCTCTCCCTCTCTCTTTGCCTGCTCCTTTGCTTCCCTATCTATCTCTTCCTAATCTCTTCTCTCCGACCATTATTCCCTCTATCTGGATTTCTCTCTTATCCAGTGCGTTTCCATTCTTCATTCACATTATAACTTTACCCCATATCTCCCTATCGCTCTCCAGTTGTTCTCTCTCTCCTCCTGTTTCTCCCCATATCTCTCTATCTCACCCCAGTATTGCTCTCCCCATCTCGCTTTCTCCCCATTCCTGTTCACCTCCCTCCAGAATCTCTCCCTCTCCCTTTCCAGCTTTCTTTGTGGGGATTTTAAGCACAGCATGATCCCATGGGCGGCACTGTGACCATATCCAGAGAGGACAAAGTGGGGGTGGGGGGAGACATGTCATTCCCCCAGCCTCGCGCTTGGTGTAATCCTCCACCCAGCTCCATGTGAATTCTGAGTTTGGATACATATCCCCTCAGTGACAGAAAGAGATAAACTCCCCTCTTTAAACTGGGGACAAGCTGTGTCCATTCCTTTGGTAGACTTTGTAAAATGAGCCTCCCAGTAGTTATTTATGAATAAATTAATCGATCTTTTGATTGATTTGTGTAAATAAGGAATCTCAGGGCTCTGACTGAGGCTATTCTCCAGAGACAGGAAGCTGGGCACTGACTCCTAACTGGAGACCCCCAGATAAGGTGGTTCTTCCCACCCCCTCACAGCAATATGGTTTGTGGTTATTGGCAGTGTGGCTCAGAAATATTGCATCGCACCTTTCAACACAGTGCACATGAGAGAGAGGGAAAGAAGCAGAGATATGGACAGAAATAGGAAGTTAGAAGGAGGGATGGAGAAAGAGGTGGTGGATGTGGTTGCAAAGACCTGGCTCTAGATAAGAACATCCATCTTTACAATGAGTGAGAGAGATAGGGGCAGGAGGAGAAAAGAGAAGGAGGGAGTGGAGCAGAGACAGAGGGAGGCCCGAGGGGAGTGGAAGGTCAAAGCAGAGGTGGTGATGGAGGGACAGCATTTGAGAAAGAGAGACAGGATGTGAGAGTCTCCAGTGTGTGGTCACCAGCTGCAGCTCCACTCAAACCCTGTCAGATAGTCTGGGAGGATTTAAAAAGTGCCCTGAAGGAATCAGCAGCCACTTCCCAAACTGAAAGAGGGAGTTGAGCGGCTTCTAGAGACTGAGAGGGGACCGGGGGGTGGGCAGGATGGAGCAGGGCTGGCATTTTAATTCAGGTTTAGAAGATTCTCTCTGTGGATCTCTCTCTCTCTCCATTTCAATGTTTCTGTCTGATTGGAAGAAATGGAGGGAAGGAAAGAGTGAGAGAGAATGAGGAGAACCAAGAATGAGAGGTTACAGAATAATAGAATCATACAGAGCAGAAGAGGCCCTTCAGCCCATCGAGTCTGCACTGTCACATTAGAAATACCTGAAATCCCACCTAACCCCATCTGTCAGCACTTGGCCCAGAGCCCTGAATGTTATGTTGTGCCAAGTGCTCATCCAGATACCTTTTAAAGGATGTGAGGGAACCCACCTCCACCACCCTCCCAGGCAGCGCATTCCAGACCCTCAACACCCTCGAGGGAGAAAAATATTTTCTCACACCCCCTCCGCCAACCTCCTTACCCCCACCGTGAACCTATGTCCCCTCGTGACTGACCCTTCAGATATGGGGAACAGTTGCTCCGTTTCCACTCTGTCCATGGCCCTCATAATCTTGTCTACCTCGATCAGGTCGCCCCTCAGTCTTCTCTGCTAAAACTTCAATAACCCAAGCCCACGCAACCTCTTTTCATAACGTTGATCTTCCATCCAAGGCAGCATCTTGGTGAATCTCCTCTGTACCCCCATCCAGCGCAAACACATCCTTCCTATAATGTGGCGATCAGAACTGCACACAGTACTCCACCTGGGGCCTCACCAAGGATCGAGACAATTAGAACATAAGAAATAGGAGCAGGAGTAGGCCATCTAGCCCCTCGAGCCTGCCCCGCCATTCAATAAGATCATGGCTGATCTGACGTGGATCAGTACCACTTACCCGCCTGATCCCCATAACCCTTAATTCCCTTACCGCTCAGGAATCCATCCATCCGCGCTTTAAACATATTCAGCGAGGTAGCCTCCACCACCTCAGTGGGCAGAGAATTCCAGAGATTCACCACCCTCTGGGAGAAGAAGTTCCTCCTCAACTCTGTCTTAAACCGACCCCCCTTTATTTTGAGGCTGTGTCCTCTAGTTTTAACTTCCTTACTAAGTGGAAAGAATCTCTCCGCCTCCACCCTATCCAGCCCCCGCATTATCTTGTAAGTCTCCATAAGATCCCCCCTCATCCTTCGAAACTCCAACGAGTACAAACCCAATCTCCTCAGCCTCTCCTCATAATCCAAACCCCTCATCTCCGGTATCAACCTGGTGAACCTTCTCTGCACTCCCTCCAATGCCAATATATCCTTCCTCATATAAGGGGACCAATACTGCACACAGTATTCCAGCTGCGGCCTCACCAATGCCCTGTACAGGTGCATCAAGACATCCCTGCTTTTATATTCTATCCCCCTCGCAATATAGGCCAACATCCCATTTGCCTTCTTGATCACCTGTTGTACCTGCAGACTGGGCTTCTGCGTCTCATGCACAAGGACCCCCAGGTCCCTTTGCACGGTAGCATGTTTTAATTTGTTTCCATTGAGATAGTAATCCCATTTGTTATTATTTCCTCCAAAGTGTATAACCTCGCATTTCTCAACGTTATACTCCATTTGCCATATCCTCGCCCACTCACTCAGCCTGTCCAAATCTCTCTGCAGATCTTCTCCGTCCTCCACACGATTCACTTTTCCACTTATCTTTGTGTCGTCTGCAAACTTCGTTACCCTACACTCCGTCCCCTCCTCCAGATCATCTATATAAATGGTAAACAGTTGCGGCCCGAGTACCGATCCCTGCGGCACGCCACTAGTTACCTTCCTCCAACCAGAAAAACACCCATTTGTTCCGACTCTTTGCTTTTGTAATTCCAACATTTTGTAATTGCTCTTTGCAATTCCGACATTACTTCCCTGCTTTTGTCATCTGTGCCTCGAATGATAAAGGCAAGTGTCCCATATGCAATTTTCACCTCCCTACTAACATGCCCTTCTGCTTTCAAAGATCTGTGGTCAAATACGCCAAGGTCACATTCTACCATAGATCTTCCTATAGTCCGAACATTCATTGAGGACTTCCTTGTCAAATTACTCCTTCCAAAGGGTATCAGCTCACACTTTTCATGGTTACATTCCATTAAACGGTGTAAAACACACTCCACACTGCGAACTGCACCTTGTGCGATCTTGCTGCAGAACTTGCTTTAAAGGTTGTCTCAGTGTTAAGAGAGAGTTTCATCTTTCCAGGGAAGTGAAGGGAATTCTCCTGACTTGGGACAATGCACACACACAGAGTGGAAGGTGTGTGGGGATTTGTGTTGGGTGATTTGGGGGAGGGGCTCACAGCAGGTGTGCGAATGGACGCAGGGGAAGGTCTGTGTCTCATTTGATTAGTTTCACAGTGCGGCTGCTGTGGGATCTTGCTGTGCATGCACACTCCTGGGCCTTTTGCCTGCCTTGTAACAATGATCATCCTCTTTGAAAATAGCTCACTGACTGCAAAGAAGGCTCCAAGGCCTTGAATATAAAAAAGCTTCAACTTGAACATTGGGACTGAGGGAGTTCATGATCACTTTCTGCAGAGGACTGAGGGGACATTCAGCCAATATCACATTGCTGCCTGTGGGATCTTACTGTGCGACCAATATTCCAGCCTCAGTTTGTACATTTGAACAAGAAACACACACACACAGAAAACAATTATCATAAACTCTGAACTGAATTTTGAAACTGACTCTGTGCTTTGGATCTTCCTGTGCACAAGTTGCATCAGAAATCTCTAAATTAACAGCAGTGAGGTCAGATTAACAATTAATCTCATCACTGTAAATAATTCTTGATGGCCTGGAATGAAAGTTCTTTAACTAGAAGCGGGTGTAATTGTGGAATAAAAAATGTGTGTGAGCCAGAGAGATAAATGTGAGGGTGAAATGAAATGCACAGGGTTCTATTTGAATACAGTTTGCTGTGGTGGTGATTGTCGGAGCTCTCGCTCTATGTCTGGTGTTGGGAAGCTGAGTTTGTGAAGTGTGGTCCCTTTAAAAGCTGGTTTTGTCTCCCTTTAAAGTTGGACTTATGTCAATGCTTGGAGGCTTCAAATGCAGGTACAGACAGAGTACACAGACTGCAAGATTTGCAGCAAAGACCAAGTATTAGCGTCACCATGGCAACAGGCTTTGCAGGTTTTTGAATTTTGAGTTCAGCCTATCAGTTCAAAGAAGACACTCAGCTATCAGGAAGCTATCAAATGTTAATTTATTGCTGTTGACAAGATCAGATCAATCCTGGTGCAGGAAAATTCAGAGGTCATCACAGTATAAAAACAGGGGATCAACTGCCTGCCTGCAGTTCAACTGAAGGACTGCCACCTCTCAAAGCCCAGAGAGGGAAAGAGCAGCTCTCTCCAGCTTTGATTATCACTGAATAGACCTCTCCATCTATCGATGTGAATCAGAAGTAACTCGCAAGCAGCGGAATAGAGAGACGAACGCCAAAGGTTTTCCTAAATTATGTTCTTTTTTTTTCTGTTAGTGAATGTCCTTGTGTTTATTTGAACTGCATTCCAGTAGAATCTTACTTTAATCACAATGCTACTTCTTTATCTAAAGTTCCCTGCTGGTTAAATACATAAATTGTTAATTGTTCACTTAAATTGAGTGTCAGATATTTCTGTTGATTAACCACTAAATGTTAATGAAGAACAGTTCACACCTTCCCACACACCTTTCACACATCACAAAGCAAGGTGTTCCTCTTTGGGGAATTTGGCGTGGCTTGTTAAAAGGGCATCAACCTCTGTCTCATGTCACTGTCTCTCTATCTGTGTCTCTGTATCTCCATTATATGGCTTGTGAGAGAGAGGGAGTGAGAGAGTTGGGGCACAGGCTGAGGAAAGGCTGATGTTACAGAATGTGGGAGTGAGAGAGAAACGGGAGGATCAGGTTAAACAGGGGGAGAGATAGCTGAACATTGTGGAGTTGGGGTGGAGGGAAAATGTCACAGAATTCGGGGGTAGAGGGTTTCCTGAGAGCAGTAACTGCTGATGTCCCTGTCACATCTTTCCAGAAAGCGTGATGTTCAAACACTCCAGTCCTGAGACAGTCTGTTTTGAAATGTATCCTGAGGAAATGAACAGTTTCTTCCCAGTTGAGGTTTGAGCCACTTGCCGACTGGGCTGGGCGGTGTGGAAACATTGCTGCGCATGGAATCCTGCTGTGCATCAATGACCTGCAGCATATACAGAACTGCAAATTGTAACCACACAACTTAAAAGGGAAATTTGGGAGGGTGGAGGGGCTAAAAATCAAACCCCTGGCCTTGGTAAAGACTTATGCTCAATCCCTGTGTCCTGTTTGTGTTTTTAGACAGGGTGGTGGGGTTTGGAGGATTTATCATTTTTTATGAGGGAGTGGGTAGGGCAGGGGGTTCAATATCTCGGCCTCTGTCATCACAACGTTCCCTCTCTCTCTCCAACCATTTGCTTCAATGTTGCATCTTGTAGTTCATGTAAAATAAAACCCCCTTGTGATTTGCTGTTTTTTTATTGTTGTGGGGTGTGTGAGGGGTGTGCGGATGGGACAGATGGTGGGGAACAGTGGTTCTCTTTTCCCCTCTCGCCCTTTCCCTCCGTGTATGGGATGTTTTGGGGCTGGAAAGGACAGTTCTGTTTCACTGGGGTGGGGAGAATTCTGTTCTTTGTCCCCAAGGTTTATTGCATCCTCTGGGACTAGGCCTCAATTCAAGGCCTAATCTCAGGGCCCTCAGGATGCCTTTTCCATTCGCTTCATTCCATACTGTTACTGTGTTTAATTTTATGAGATCAATCATTAAATAAAACTGCAGCAGCCGCGGCAATTCATTCCACTCAGGATGCAATTGTCGGTTTTCAAACTCTCTCACCCAACGTTCTTGTTCGATTGTGTTATCAGTGAGGGAGAGAGAGAAAAAGAGGAAGGTGTAAGAGAGAGAGAGAGAAGGCCGAGAGGAAGGGAGAGGTGAGAAGATAAAGTGTCGGGGGGAGGGGGTTGGGGGGTGAGGGAGGGTGGGTGGGGGGAGAGAGGACGTGTTTAGGGGGTCCTCCACTGTATCATTCCAGCCGAGCTCCCCAGTCATTGAAACATATAAACTAGAAGCGTGAGTAGGAGCCTGCGCCACCATTCAATTTTATGGTGGCTGATCATCAAATTTAACATCTTGATTCACTCTGACCCCAAATCCTTTGTCCCTTTAGCCCCAAGAGCTATATCTAATTTATTTTTGAAGTCACAGAATGCCTGTGAATTCCACACATTCACCACCCTCTGACTGAAGAAATTTCTCCCCACCTCAGTTCTAAAAAGGTTTTCCCTTATCATCAAACGAAGACAGCGAGTTGTGGACTCCCCCACCATTGGTAACTTTCTTTCTGAATCGACCCGTTCGAATCCTGTTTGAATTTTATAAGTTTCTATGAGATCCCCCTCACTATTCTGAATGCATTTGCCTTAACAACATTCGCTGGTAGTGAATCCCACACATTCACCACCCTCTGACTGAATAAATTTCTCCTCACCTCAGCTCCAAAAGGTTTGTCCCTAATCCTAAAACTATGACCCCTAGTTCTCGACTCCCCGACCATTGGGAACATTCTTTCTGAATCGACCCTGCCTCATTCTGTTAGAATTTAATACGTTTCTATGAGGTCCCCTCTCACTCTATAAATTTCTACTGAATATAATCCTAACCAATTTAATCTCTCCTCATATGACAGACCTGCCATCCCAGGAATCAGCCTGGTAAACCGTCGCTGTACTTCCTCTATAGCAAGGACATCCTTCCTCAGATAAGGACACCAAAACTGTACAAAACTCTCCAGGTGTGGCCTCACCAATCCTTTATTAATTGCAGCAACTCATCCCTATCCCTCAATAGGAATCATGTCGCTATGAAAGCTTACAGACCATTTAGCTCCATTCCTGCCTGCTGTACCTGCCTGGTTCCGTGCAGTGAATGATGGACGAGGAGACCAAGGTTTTGATGAGAATCCACCTCCCTCAATTTACACCCATTCAATAATAACTTGTCTTCCTAATATTCCTCTCAGAGTCGATATCCTCACAGTGATCCACATTAAACTGCATCTGCCATGCGTATGACCACACCCTCAGCCTGTCCAAATAACGCTGAATATATTCTGCACCTTCCTCACAGTTCACCCTCCCACCCAGCTTTGTACCATCTGCAAATTTGGAGATGATGCATTCAGTAACCCTGCTGGAAGACTAAATAAACCACATCCACTGGTTCCCCTCGGTCAACTCAACTAGTTCCACCCTCAAACAATTCCAAGATATTCCAATCATGATTTCCCTTTAGTAAATCCATGCTGACTTTGTCTGATTATGGCACTGCCTTCCAAATGCCGAGTTATCAAATCCTTGAAATTTGACTCTTGCAACTTCCCCAGCACTGACGTTAGGCTCACTGGTCTATAGTTCACTGTTTTATCTCTCCAGTCCTGTCTGAATACCGGGCTTGCATTAGCGACCCTCCAATCTGTAGGAACCAGCCCAGAGTCCAATAAAATTGGAAAATAACCACCATTGGAGCTCTTATTCCCAGGAAGACTTCCGTAAGTACTCTGGGATGAAGATTATCAGGACCTGGAGATTTATCCAACTTCAATCCCATCATTCTCCCCAAAACCATTTCTCTACAAATTCAAATTTCCTTCAGCTCCTCTCGAAAACTTGTTCCTCTCAGAACTTTTGGTACATTATTCATGTCTTCCTTTCTGAAGATCGAAGCAATCTTCAATTTAATTCCTCAGCTATTACTTTGTTCCCCGTTATGGGATCTCCCATTTCTGACTGCAAAGGTCCTTATTTGTCAATCTGTGTCTCTTTACATACCGAAAGATATTTTTTGAAGTCAGTTGTCATGTTCCACGTTAGATTACTTTCGTACCCTATTTTTCTTTCCTGAATCAATCCCTTGCTCCTCCCAAAAGGATGGATTTGTAAACAGTGATTGTGTTACTGAGGGTGAATCTGTGATGATGTGTTTTAGCTTTTCACCAATTCACACCTACAATTGTGTTTTAAATCTGGCTGCTCCCACATTGCAGTGTGATTGTGGGATCTTGCTGTGCAGGATGACCAGCAGCATTTCTGAAATGACACAGGAACATTTTATTTTCCTCAGAAACCCTCTAACCCTCCTGCTGCTGACCTTAGTCTACACACCTTGGACATTGACCCCTCTGCTCAGGGGAAGAAGTTTCTTCTCAACTATCCTATCTTTGTCCCTCATAATTTTGAACACCTCAATGATGTCCGCGCTCCGCCTTCACTGTTCTGTGGAAAGCAACCCCAGCCTAACCAGCCTGTCTTCACTGCAGAAACACTGCTGCCCAGGCAACATCCTGGTGAATCTCCTTTGCGTTCCTTCCAGAGCAATCAAATCCTCCGTCTAGTGAGGCCCCCAGAACTCCTCACAGTCCTCGAGCTGAAGACAAATGAGTGTTTCATACATCTCCATCATCACCTCCCTGCTCCTATCTTCGATACATCAGCTAATAAAGAAAAAATTGTCATGTCTGCCTTCTTAAGCAGCTGATCATCAGAAGTTACCCACTGGAACGGAAAACAATAGAAGGTTTGTGTTCTTTCTTGAGTTTCAACAGAAATTACAATTTTAAACAATCCAAAGAGCAGTTGTCCAGTCACAACCTCAACATAAAAAAATAAATGAACTAACTTCAAAAGAGTAAAAAAATACATCAAGTAACACAGGCTGTGATAAAGAACATTCAGCACATGTTCCAAAATTAAGATAATTCTTGACAGATTTCATTGAATAATTTTCACAATTATCAGGAATGATCTGGTCGATGTCCGACACATGGTGTTTCTAGATACCTTCAGTAAGTTAACAGACTTCAGTAAACTCAGAGCAAGTGGAGTTAGAGGACCAGCAGCAGAATGACTAGAAGCTGGTTACAAAGACACAACACAGGCAGTGGGAGTTAAAGGGATTTACTGTGATTGCTGGAAGGTGGGAAGTGGTTTTCCACAAGGATCAGCGCTGGGATCACTTTCCTTCACCATTTACATCAACAATATGGAATAGGGAAGCAAAATTATAGTTTCAAAATTTACCAACCAATCCAAACTGAGAATGAGAATGAGCAGAGTGGAAGAATACAACTCAACACAATAACACATTAATAATAAATTATAAACTTGCAAATTGGGTATTGGAATTGGAAATTAATTTCACCACAGCTCAGTGTCAGGTTCTTCATTCTGATCAGAACAATATGTTTCCCAATCACTCTGTAGAAATCAAGTATCTGAATGTTTTCGAGGAGTTCAGGGCTTCAGGTGATCAGATTCACAAATCGCTTTCAGAATCAACACAGTTTAGACAGAACCACAACAACCCAGAAAAAAAACCATTGGAGTTCATTTATAGATCAATGGAAATGTGAACAATTCACAAAATGTTTGACAATCCCTGAATACTGCACGGTTTGTAATTGGTTTGTTTTAATATCAGGAAGTCGCTGAAACCTCTTTCTTTTCAAAACAAAGCCGAGGTATGGAGAAATTTCACATCATCCACTGACCACCAAACAAAGCCAAACTCTTCCTGTTTTCAACATATTCCAAAGATAAAAGACTGAGGCAGCTCCACAGAATGGACATCTCACTCACCAAATTAAAATAGGATATATTTAACATTGAAACAACTTATTTCATTGCAATTCTTTTCCGAAACACAATACAATTCTACTTGGACAGATGGTGCCAGATATTAATGGAGACTTCGATCAGATATTCCACTCAGGTGAAAGAACCACAATCAGTACAATTTTACACTGACAAATATACCCTGCAATACTTGTTCACTGGTGTCAGGTATTCCACTCTGGTTAGTGACCCACACTCAAATTTCCATTATATTCTTACTCCCACTGAACATTATTTCAGAGAGATCACCTTCACTGAGGTCCAATCTTACAATAGATAAGATTGAGTAGTTCACTCCTCAATACATTAACTTCATTGAGCAGTGAGCCCGTGAATAACATACAGAGGCGCATTGTCAGTTGATGAAAAGGATTAAAACCACAGAGATATTTCAAGCCATTTGATTTAAGTAAATGACATCGTTGACCTGGTGTCTTTATAACAGTGACAATGAGATCAGCTTGGAGCATTTTCACTCAGAGTTTAGAATCAGAGAGCCGTTCACACACAGATTTACACAACCTCAATGGTTAGAGTCACTCACCGGGAACACCAATAATGGCGATGATTGGGTAGATTATTTTCTCAGCTATGTGAACTGGATACAGCATCTTCAGTGTGAAGTGATGTGTCCCTTCGAGCTGCTGGCAGTCTCTCTGACTTTAACATCTGACGTTATATATTCCCAAAGCCTTTAATTTATACACTGTAAAGTCACCTTAGGGACATTGTGGCAGAAACCTGGTTTGAAGTTTTTTAAAAATATATGAACAAACAGATTACGACATTGAGTTCAGTGATGGAAAATATTTATTTTTAGCTTTGACTTCTTTCCAAACACTGGATTCTGTTGATCACATTTATCAACTAATAACAAGTGGAAAGATGCTGTACACTCAAACACCATCAGTTCCACCTCTAGATCTCAGATAGTTTCAGTGATATCTGTTACTGGACTGTGACATTTCAGTCATTGAGTCCCAATTGTTACCGTGTCTCTCTGTGTGATCTTTAACTGTGGACATTCTGTGATGTGATTTAAGTAGGTTAGAGTTTAGCATCAATTGCAAAATTCTGTTGATCAATAATTTGGAACTATTTAGTCTGCAAAGAAATTTGTTTTCATCCCGAAATCTACTGCAGCTTCTCAAACTGAGAAAATATTCAGAAACAATGGGACATCTCAGAAAATTCAGGCCCTGCAGCAGATACAATCACATCACCTCTTAGAGCAGTAAAATAACAGATTTAACTGTGACCAGCAATGCACAGGCTCCAAATGACACTGGACCCACATCTGATACAGTGTTCAGAAACGTGCCCAGATGTGGAAGGAGAGAGATGAACACGAGAGAGAGGGACGGCTTGTGGGATGGGCTGAATCTAGAAAGGGTGCGAGGCTGGGAAAATGAATGGATAAGAGTGAGAGAGGAAGACTCTGAGCGAGTGAAAGTGAAACAGAGGAAGACAGAAGGATAGATGGGGCGGGAGTGAGGGCGTGATGATGGGGGAAGCAGTTATTGTGAGAGGAATGGTGTTTATAACAGTAACTTAACTGCGAGAGAAGTCAGCTCCGCTGGCTATGAGGAGAGGTTGAATAAATCAGGATTGTTTTCACTGGAAAGATTAAGGCTGAGGGGAGACCTGATAGAGGTCTACAAAATTGTGGGAGGCACAGACAGGGTGGATAGTCAGAGGGTTTTCTCCGAGGGTGGAAGGTTCAGTTACAAGGAGGCACAGGTTCAAGATGGCAGGATGAAATATTAAGGGAGATGTGCGAGGGATGTTTTCCACACAGAGAGTGTCGGTGCCTGGAATGCGCTGCCAGGGGAGGTGGTGGAATCAGGCACATTAGCAACTTTTAAGAGGCATCTGGATTGATGCATTAATAGGAGGTAAGAGGGATACTGACCGAGTAAGCGCAGCAGGTTTTATTTTAAATTAGGGCACCATGATCAGCACAGGTTTGGAGAGGGTCGAAGGGCCTATTCCTGTGCTGTCCATTTCTTTGCCTTTGTTCCTTGAGCGTCTGCATCAGGAAAGACACAACTGGGGTAAGAGAGAGTGAGACAAATCAGACCACAAGACTGTGCTCCTGCGACAGGCTGACACACAAAGGCTAAAGCGGGATGATCCATTCAATAATGTCATGCAATGTTGGTCTGAGGAATCGAAAGATCTCCGACGTGACTGCTTACAGTGAGTGGACTGGTCAGTATTTAAAAACTCCACGAACAACCTGAGCGAGTACGCCACTACAGTAACTGACATCATTAGGAAGTGTGTAGGAGACTGTGTGCCCAAGAAGATATTGCGTGTGTTTCCCAACCGGAAACCATGGATGATCAGGGATATCCACTGCTTTCTGAAGTCCAGGTCTGAGGCATTCAAGTTAGACGACCCTGACCTATACAAGACAGCCAGATATGATCTACACAGATCCATCAAAGATGCAAAAAACCAGTACCACACCAACCTCGTGCCCCATGATAGCCAGACGGACCCCCACCGACTATGCCAAGGTCTGCAAGACATAGCAGGCTACAAGATGAAGGTGTGTAAAATCGCTGGCTTCACCAAACCCATTTCTAATCAGTTCAATGCACACTATGTCCGTGTTGAGCATGAGGTCAGCATGAGCATGCCCTCCACCCCAGAAGCCTCGGATGCAGCTGTATCTGAGGTCACAATTGCAGATGTCAGAACAGCCGACTCGAAAGTCAACCCATGGACAGCGACTGGCCCGGATGAGGTACACGGACGAACACTCACACACTGCGCGGATCAGCTGGCGGGGGTATTTACAATCATCTTCAGCTTTCTTTACAACAATCTGAGTTCCCTATCTGCTTCAAGAAGACGACCATCATCCCAGTACCAAAGAAAAACCAAGCAGCGTGCCTTAATGGTGACGTTCTGCTGGCTCTGACATCCATCCATCGAAGTAGAAAGAGTCGAGAGCTTCATGTTTTTAGGTGTCAGATCACTATCAGACATGTCCTGGTTCCCCCGTGCCAACAATATAGTTAGGAAAGCCCACCAATGCCTCTACTTTCTCAGAAGACTAAGGACATTTGGAATGTCAGCTATGATTCTCACCAACGTTTACAGATGAACCATAGAAAGCATTCTTTCGGGCTGTATCACAGCTTGGTATGACTCCTGCTCTGCCCAAGACTGCAAGAAACTACAAAAGGTCATGAATGTAGCCCAATCCATCACTCAAACCAGCCACCCATCCATTGACTCTGTCTACACTTCTCGCTGCCTCGGCAAAGCAGCCACCATAATTCAGGACCCCACGCACCCCGGACATTCTCTCTTCCACTTTCTTCATCAGGAAAAATATACAAAAGTCTGATCTCACGTACCAACCGACACAAGAACAGTTTCTTCCCTGCTGCCATCAGACCTTTGAATGGACTTAACTTGCATCAAGTTGATCTTTCTAGGCACCCTAGCTATGACTGTAACACTACATTCTGCACTCTTTCGTTTCCTTAGAACATAGAACATAGAACATAGAAAAGCGACAGCACAAACAGGCCCTTCGGCCCACAAGTTGCGCCGAACGATTTCCTTATCTTCTCGGCTCATCTATAACCCTCTGTCTCACTAACCTCCATGAACCTATCCAAAAGCCTCTTAAAAGAATCAATCGAATCCGCTTCCACCACCACTACCGGCAGTCGATTCCATGCACCCACCACCCTCTGAGTGAAAGACTTACCCCTAACATCTCCTCTGTACCTACGCCCAGCACCCTAAACCTGTGGCCTCTCGTGACAACCATTTCAGCCCTGGGTAAAAGCCTCTGAGAATCCACTCTGTCAATACCTCTCAACATCTTATACACCTCTATCTGGTCACCTCTCATCCTTCGCCTCTCCAAGGAGAATAGACCGAGCTCTCTCAAGCTATCCTCAAAAGGCATACCACTTAATCCCAGCAACATCCTCGTAAATCTCCCCTGCACCGGTTCTATGGCTTCCACATCCTTTCTGTAATGAGGCGACCAGAACTGGGCACAGTACTCCAGGTGGGGTCTGACCAGGATCCTATACAGCTGCAGCATTATCTCCCGATTTCCGAACTCAATTCCTCTATTGATGAAGGCCAGTATTCCATACGCCTTCTTAACCACAGCCTCTACCTGCGAAGCCGCTTTGTGCATCCTATGAACCCAGACCACAAGATCCCTCTGTTCTTCCACACTGCCAAGCTTCTTACCCTCAATATTATATTCTTCCATCCTATTCGATCTGCCAAAATGAACCATCACACACCTATCTGGGTTGAAGTCCATCTGCCACTTCTCCACCCACTCTTGCATCTTATCTATGTCTCGTTGCAACTGCTGACATCCCTCTACACTATCGACAACACCTCCAAATTTTGTGTCATCAGAAAAGTTGCCAACCCATCCTTCCACTTCCTCATTCAGGTCATTTATAAAAATCACAAAGAGCAAGGGTCCCAGAACAGATCCCTGGGGCACCCCACTGATGAGCGACCTCCACTCTGAAAAAGACCCAACTACAACCACTCTTTGCCTTCTGTGGGCAAGCCAGTACTGAATCCACAAAGCAACGTCCCCTTCTATCCCATGCCCCTTCACTTTCTCCATAACCCTTGCATTGGGCACCTTATCAAACGCCTTACTGAAATCTACATAAACCACATCTACCCCTCTTCCCCGTCTAAGAGTCTAGTCACATCTTCAAAAAACTCAATCAGACTCGTAAGGCATGATCTGCCTCGGACAAAGCCGTGCTGGCTACTTCTGATCATGCTATTCCTTTCCAAATGTTCATAAATCCTGCCTCTCAGGATCTTCTCCATCAACGTACCTACCACTGAGGTTGGACTCTCCGGTCTATAATTTCCTGGGCTATCTCTTTTCCCTTTCTTGAATAACGGAACCACATCCGCCATCCTCCAATCCTCCGGAACCTCTCCTGTCTCCAATGACGACGCCAGGAGAATTGCCAGAGGATCAGCAATCTCTTCCCTCGCCTCCCACAGTAACCTGGGGTACCTCCCATCCGGTCCCGGTGATTTATCTGACTTGGTGCTTTTCAACAGCTCCAACACATCCTCTTTCCTAATGCCCACATGCTCAATCTTCTCAGTCCACTGCAAGTCTGCACTGCAACTACCAGGATCCTTTTCCACTGTGAATACTGAAGCAAAGTATTGATTGAGTTCCTCTGCTATTTCAACCGGTTCAATACAGAGTCCGTATCCTTCCATTCCCATCCTATCCATGTACTTGTCTCGTTGCCCCTTAAATGCCGCTATTGTACCTGCTCCCACCACCTCCCCGGGCAGCGGGTTCCAGACATTCACCATCCTCTGTGTAAAAAACCTGCATCGCACATCTCCTCTAAACTTTCCCTCACACACCTTAAACCTGTGTCATATGATGACAAGTACCCGACGGGATTTAAAATAAAGATATTAGATGTGTGTCAGACAGTGTTTGAGACAGTTTGTGTTACACTTTTGCTGTGTTGTCCTTAATCGATGTTGTAATGTGGAGGTTACAAGGACTAAGCAGCGAGAGTGAGGTGAGTGGTGCATTGGTTTGTCTGTGGATAATAAGAATGAAGTCGGTGATGCACCTGGTGGGTAATGACAGTGGGACTGAGGTCAGGCAGCTACCTGGATATATATTGATAATAAAATGAATTTAGTGATGTAATTGTGTAGGGAGTGATAAGCAGATTGGTGTTGATGTTTGGGGGCTGGGAGTGAGGGGTTGTGTGGAATGAGCGATTGCATACAGAATGCACCTCACTCTACATTGTGTTTCCATCTCTCTCAGGTCAGATACAGCACCAATTAGACACAGGATTCTACCCCTGCACTCATCCATCAAACATTCACTTGGAAGGACAGTCGTGGGGGTGGGCGAAGGGGGGCAGGGGGAGGACAAGCGTACGTCCCTGCAGGAGATCATTCAGCCCCTCGAGCCTGGTCATCCAGTCCATAAGATCATGGCTCATTTGATCTGTCTCTCATCTCGTAACCCTGAGGGCATTGGCTCACAGGGCGTGTGTGGAAGCAGAGTGTGAGCTATTAGGGCTTTGGCTCACAGGGCTTCGGGGCACAGAGCGAGCAGGGGTGAGTTTAATTCAATTTTGCTGTTTCTACCTGGTACTGGCAAGGTATCTAGAGGGGATGGGTGTGCAGGCAGTGCTATGTTCCTCTTGCACTATGTTTGAGGTGAGGGACGACGACAGTGTCCCTGCTGATTACACCTGTGGGAAGTGCACCCATCTGCAGCTCCTCCAAAACCGTGTTAGGGAACTGGAGCTGGAGTTGGATGAAATTAGGATCATTAGGGACGCAGAGGTGGCCACAGACAGAAGGTTTAGGGATACAGTTACTCCGAGGAATGAAAATAGATGGGTGACGGTGAGAGGGGCTGGGAGGAAGCAGTCCGTGCAGGGATCCCCAGTGGTCGTTCCCCTTAGCAACAAGTATTCCGCTTTGGATACGGTTGAGGGGGATGACATACCAGTGGTGAGCCGCAGTGAGAGGATCTCCAGCACTGTGTCCATCTCTGTGGCTCGGGAGGGTAAGGGGCAGAGCGGGAGGGCAATAGTGAATGGGGACTCGTTAGTTAGAGGGATAGATAGGAGGTTCTGTGGCAGCAAAAGAGACTCACGGATGGTTTGTTGCCTACCGGATGCCAAGGTCCGTGACGTCTCAGACCGTGTTTTCCGGAATCTTAAGGGGGAGGGAAAACAGTCACAAGTCGTGGTACAAATTGGTACCAACAACATAGGTAAGAGAAGGAACGGGGATTTAAAACAGGAATTTCGGGAGCTGGGCTGGAAGCTGAGAGCCAAGAGAAAACATGTGGTCATCTCTGGTACATTACCGGTGCCACTTGATAGCGAGTTGAGGAACAGGGAGAGAGTGCAGTGAAACATGTGGTTACAGGGATGGTGTAGGAGGGAGGGTTTCAGATACGTGGATAATTGGAACACATTCTGGGGAAGGTGGGACCTGTACAAACAGGACGGGGTGCACCTGAACCAGAGGGGCACCAATATCCTTGGAGGGAAATTTGATACGGCTCTTCAGGGGGGTTTAAACTAATTTGTCAGGGGAGTGGGAAAAGGAGTTGTCGTCCAGAAGTCAGTGTTGAGGGTGGTGAGGTATTGGGGAAAGTATCAGGGTCAAGGGTGGGTACCGGTAGACAGGAAGGTGGGTTGAAGTGTGTCTACTTCAATGCAAGGAGCATCCGGAACAAGGTGGATGAACTTGGGGCGTGGATTGCTACTTGGGACTACGATGTTGTGGCCATTACGGAGACGTGGGTAGAACAAGGACATGAATGGTTGTGGGACGTTCCGGGGTATAGATGTTTCAGTAAGTGTAGGGAAGCTGGTAAAAGAGGTGGAGGAGTGGCATTGTTAATCAAGGATAGTTTAACGGCTGCGGAAAGGCAGTTCGAGGGGGATCTGCACACTGAGGTAATATGGGCTGAAGTTAGAAATAGGAAAGGAGCGGTCACGTTGTTAGAAGTTTCCTATAGGCCCCCAAATAGTAATAGAGATGTGGAGGAAGAAATTGCTAAGCAGATTGTGGATATGTGTGGGGGTCACAGGGTAGTTGTCATGGGGGACTTTAACTTTCCAAATATTGATTGGAACCTTTGTAGGTCAAATAGTTCAGATGGGGCAGTTTTTGTGCAGTGTGTGCAGGAGGGTTTCCTGACACAATATGTGGACAGGCCGACAAGAGGTGAGGCCACATTGGATTTGGTAAAGGGAAATGAACCGGTCCAAGTGTTAGATTTGGTTGTGGGAGAATACTTTGGAGATAGTGACCACAATTCGGTGTCTTTTGTTATTGCAATGGAGAGGAATAGGGCCGTATGGCAGGGCAAGGTTTACAATTGGGGGAGAGGTAATTATGATGCGATGAGGCAAGAATTAGGGGGCATAAGTTGGGAACAGGAACTGTCAGGGAAAGGCACGGATGAAAAGTGGAACTTTTCCTGGGAGAGGATGTTCGAGGGTAAGTCCGCGTCTGGCATGTGGGGGTCTTTTAAGGAACTATTGATAAGGCTGCAGGATAGGCATGTGCCTGTAAAAAGGAAAGATAGGAAAGGTAGGATTCGAGAGCCGTGGATAACCAGGGAAATTGAGGATCTGATTAAAATGAAAAGGGAGGCGTACGCTAAGTCCAGGCAACTGAAAACAGATGGAGCTCTGGAGGAATACAGAGAGAGTAGGAAAGAACTAAAACGGGAAGTTAGAAGGGCAAAAAGAGGTCACGAGATGTTCTTGGCAGGCAGGATTAAGGAGAATCCTAAGGCATTCTATTCATACGTTAGGAACAAAAGAGTTGTCAGGGAGAAAATCGGACCTCTCAGGGACAAAGGAGGGGTATTATGCTTAGAACCCAAGGGAATAGGGGAGATCCTAAATGAATACTTTGCATCGGCATTCACGAAGGAGAGGGGTGAGTTAACCGGGAGTGTCTCGGAGGGAGGTGTTGACCCGTTAGAGAAAATCTCCATTACAAGAGAGGAAGTGTTAGGTTTTTTAGGGAACATTAAAACTGACAAAGCCCCAGGGCCTGATGGCATCTATCCTCGACTGCTCAGGGAGACGAGAGATGAAATTGCTGGGCCTCTGACGGAAATCTTTGTCGCTTCTTTGGACACGGGTGAGGTCTCTGAGGATTGGATGATAGCGAATGTGGTCCCGTTGTTTAAGAAGGGTAGCAGGGATAACCCAGGAAATTATAGGCCGGTGAGCTTGACGTCCGTGGTAGGAGAGGATCCTTAGAGACAGGATGTATGTGCATTTAGAACGGAACATTCTCATTAGTGACAGACAGCATGGTTTTGTAAGAGGGAAGTCGTGCCTTACAAATTTGGTGGAGTTTTTTGAGGAAGTGACAAAAACGGTTGACGAAGGAAGGGCCGTGGATGTCGTCTATATGGATTTCAGTAAGGCATTTGACAAAGTCCCACATGGCAGGTTGGTTAAGAAGGTTAAGGCTCATGGGATACAAGGAGAAGTGGCTAGATGGGTGGAGAACTGGCTTGGCCGTAGGAGACAGAGGGTAGTGGTCGAAGGGTCTTTTTCCGGCTGGAGGTCTGTGACCAGTGGTTTTCCGCAGGGCTCTGTACTGGGGCCTCTGCTATTTGTGATATACATAAATGATTTGGAAGAAGGTGTAACTGGTGTAATCAGCAATTTTGCGGATGACACAAAATGGCTGGAATTGCGGATAGCGAAGAGCATTGTCGGGCAATACAGCAGGATATAGACAGGCTGGAAAATTGGGCGGAGTTTAATCCGGATAAATGCGAAGTGATGCATTTTGGAAGAAATAATGTAGGGAGGAGTTATACAATAAATGGCAGAGTCATCAGGAGTATAGAAACACAGAGGGACCTAGGTGTGCAAGTCTACAAATCCTTGAAGGTGGCAACACAGGTGGAGAAGGTGGTGAAGAAGGCATATGGTATGCTTGCCTTTATAGGACGGGGTATAGAGTATAAAAGCTGGAGTCTGATGATGCAGCTGTATAGAACGCTGGTTAGGCCACATTTGGAGTACTGCGTCCAGTTCTGGTCGCCGCACTACCAGAAGGACGTGGAGGCGTTAGAGAGAGTGCGGAGAAGGTTTACCAGGCTGTTGCCTGGTATGGAGGGTCTTAGCTATGAGGAGAGATTGGGTAGACTGGGGTTGTTCTCCTTGGAAAGACGGAGAATGAGGGGAGATCTAATAGAGGTGTACAAGATTATGAAGGGTATAGATAGGGTGAACAGTGGGAAGCTTTTTCCCAGTTCAGAGGTGACGGGCTCAAGGTGAGAGGGGCGAAGTATAACTCAGATATCAGAGGGACGTTTTTTACACAGAGGGTGGTGGGGGCCTGGAATGCGCTGCCAAGTAGGGTGGTGGAGGCAGGCACGCTGACATCGTTTAAGACTTACCTGGATAGTCACATGAGCAGCCTGGGAATGGAGGGATACGAACGATTGGCCTAGTTGGACCAAGGAGCGGCACAGGCTTGGAGGGCCGAAGGGCCTGTTTCCTGTGCTGTACGGTTCTTTGTTCATTGTTCTTTGTGCTTTTTCAAGGAACATATACTGGGTTTCCATGATAGGTATGTCCCTGTCAGGCAGGGAGGAAATGGCCGAGTGAGGGAACCATGGTTCACGAAAGAGGTGGGATGTCTTGTGAAAAGGAAGAGGGAAGCTTATGTAGGGATGAGGAAACAAGGTTCAGTTGGCTCGATTGAGGGTTACAAGTTAGCAAGGAATGAGCTGAAAAAGGGGCTTAGGAGAGCTAGGAGGGGACATGAGAAGTCTTTGGCGAGTCGGATCAAGGAAAACCCCAAGGCTTTTTACTCTTCTGTGAGCAATAAAAGAATGACCAGGGTGAGGTTAGCGCCGGTCAAGGATAGTCGCGGGATCTTGTGTATGGAGTCAGTAGAGATAGGAGTGGTGATGAATGAATACTTTTCGTCAGTGTTCACCTAGGAGAGGGGCCATGTTTTTGAGGAAGAGAAGGTGTTACAGGCTAATAGGCTGGAGGAAATAGATGTTCGGAGGGAGGATGTCCTGGCAGTTTTGAATAAACTGAAGGTCGATAGGTCCCCTGGGCCTGATGAAATGTATCCTAGGATTCTTTGGGAGGCACGGGATGAGATTGCAAAGCCTTTCGCGATTTAGAGTGATCCTTGGGGATTGTGTCACTGTTCAGAGTGATCCTTGGGGATTGTGTCACTATTTAGAATGTTACTTGTGGATTGTGTCACTATTTAGAGTGATCCTTGGGGATTGTGTCACTATTTAGAATGATACTTGTGGATTGTGTCACTATTTAGAGTGATCCATGGGGATTGTGTCATTATTTAGAATGTTACTTGTGGATTGTGTCACTATTTAGTGTGACCCTTGGGAATTGTGTCACTATTTGGAGTGATCCTTGTGGATTGTGTCACTATTTAGAGTGATCCTTGGGGATTGTGTCACTATTTAGAGTGATCCTTGGGGATTGTGTTACGACTTAGAGTGATCCTTGGGGATTGTGTCACTATTTAGAATGTTACTTGTGGATTGTGTCACTATTTAGTGTGACCCTTGGGAATTGTGTCACTATTTGGAGTGATCCTTGTGGATTGTGCCACTATTTAGAGTGACCCTTGGGGATTGTGTCACTATTTAGAGTGATCCTTGGGAATTGTGTCACTATTTGGAGTGATCCTTGGGGATTGTGTCAGTATTGAGAGTGATCCTTGAGGATTGTGTCTCTATTTAGAGTGATCCTTGGGGATTCTGTCACTATATAGAGTGATCCTTGGGGTTTCTGTCACAATTTGGATGTGGTCCTTGAGGGTTGTGTCAATTTATAGAGTGATTCCTGGGTATTGTGTCCCTATTTAGAGTGATCCTTGGGGATTATATCACTATTTAGAGTGACCCTTGGGAATTGTGTCACTATTTAGAGTGTTCCTTGGGGATTGTGTCACTATTTAGAGTTATCCTTGGGGATTGTGTCACTCTTCAAAATGATCCTTGGGGATTGTGTCTCTATTTAGAATGATCCTTGGGGATTGTGTAACTATTTAGAGTGATCCTTGGGTTTTGTGTCACTATTTAGAGTGATCCTTGCGGATTGTGTCACTATTTAGAGTGATCCTTGGGGATTGCGTCACTATTGAAAGTGATCCTTGGGGATTGTGTCACTATTTAGAGTGATCCTTGGGGATTGTGTCACTATTTAGAGTGAGCCTTGGGGATTGTGTCACTATTGAAAGTGATCCTTGGGGATTGTGTCACTATTGAGAGAGATCCTTGGGGATTGTGTCACTATTGAGAGTGATCCTTGGGGATTGTGGCACTATTTAGAGTGATCCTTGGGGATTGTGTCACTATTTAGAGTGATCCTTGGGGTTTGTGTCACTATTTAGAGTGATCCTTGGGGTTTGTGTCTCTATTTAGAGTGATCCTTAGGGATTGTGTCACTATTTAGAGTGATCCTTGGGGATTGTGTCACTATTTAGTGTGATCCTTGGGGATTGTGCCATTATTTAGAGTGATCCTTGGGGATTGTGACACTATTTAGAGTGGTCCTTGTGTATTGTGTCACTATTTAGTGTGATCCTTGGTGACTGTGTCACTATTTAGAGTGAACCTTGGGAATTGTGTCACTATTTAGAGTGAGCCTTGGGGATTGTGTCACTATTTAGAGTGATCCTTGGGGTTTGTGTCTCTATTTAGCGTGATCCTTAGGGATTGTGTCACTATTTAGAGTGATCCTTGGGGATTGTGTCACTATTTAGAGTGATCCTTGGGGATTGTGTCACTATTAAGAACATAGAACATGGAACAGTACAGCACAGAACAGGCCCTTCGGCCCACGATGTTGTGCCGAGCTTTATCTGAAACCAAGATCAAGCTATCCCACTCCCAATCATCCTGGTGTGCTCCATGTGCCTATCCAATAACCGCTTAAATATTCCTAAAGTGTCTGACTCCACTATCACTGCAGGCAGTCCATTCCACACCCCAACCACTCACTGCGTAAAGAACCTACCTCTGATATCCTTCCTATATCTCCCACCACGAACCCTATATTTAGGCCCCCTTGTAATAGCTCCATCCACCCGAGGAAATAGTCTTTGAACGTTCACTCTATCTATCCCCTTCATCATTTTATCAACCTCTATTAAGTCTCCCCTCAGCCACCTCCGCTCCAGAGAGAACAGCCCTAGCTCCCGCAAACCTTTCCTCATAAGACCTACCCTCCAAACCAGGCTGCATCCTGGTAAGTCTCCTCTGCACTCTTTCCAGCGCTTCCACATCCTTCTTATAGTGAGGTGACCAGAACTGCACACAATATTCCAAATGTGGTCTCACCAAGGTCCTGTACAGATGCAGCATAACCCCATGGCTCTTAAACTCCAACCCCCTGTTAATAAAAGGTAACACACTCGAGGCGTTCTTCACAGCTCTCTCCACTTGAGTGGCAACTTTTAGAGATCTGTGGATATGGACCCCACGATCTGTCTGTTCCTCCACAGTCTTCAGAACTCGACCTTTGACCCTGTAATCCACATTTAAATTTGTCCTACCAAAATGAATCACCTCATATTTATCAGGGTTAAACTCCATTTGCCATTTTTCAGCCCAACTCTGCATCCTTAGAAATCATAGAAATCATAGAAACCCTACAGTGCAGAAGGAGGCCATTCGGCCCATCGAGTCTGCACCGACCGCAATCCCACCCAGGCCATACCCCCACATATTTACCCGCTAATCCCTCTAACCTCCGCATCCCAGGACTCGAAGGGGCAATTTTTAACCTGGCCAATCAACCTAACCTGCACATCTTTGGACTGTGGGAGGAAACCGGAGCACCCGGAGGAAACCCACGCAGACATGAGGAGAAAGTGCAAACTCCACACAGACAGTGACCCGAGCCGGGAATCGAACCCAGGACCCTGGAGCTGTGAAGCAGCAGTGCTAACCACTGTGCTACCGTGCCGCCCAAATCCTATCTATGTCTCTTTGCAGCCTACAACAGCCCTCCACCTCATCCACTACTCCACCAATCTTGGTGTCACCAGCAAATTTAGTGATCCACCCTTCAGCCCCCTCCTCTAAGTCATTGATAAAAATCACAAAGAGCAGAGGACCAAACACTGATCCCTGCGGCACTCCGCTAGCAACCTGCCTCCAATCCGAACATTTTCCATCCACCATCACCCTCTGTCTTCGATCAGACAGCCAGTTACATTTCCAATCGGCCAACTTTCCCTCTATCCCACACCTCCTTACTTTCTTCATAAACCTCCCATGGGGGACCTTATCAAACGACTTACTAAAATCCATGCGTATGACATCAACTGCCCGAACTTCATCAACAAAATTAGAAAGCTCCTAAAATTTTTTTATCAAATTAGTGAGGCACGACTTGACTCTGTCACGATTTAGAGTGATCCTTCGGAATTGTGTCACTATTTAGAGTGATCCTTGGGGATTGTGTCACTATTTAGAGTGATCCTTGGGGATTGTGTCAGTATTTAGAATGATACTTGTGGATTGTGTCACTATTAAGAGTGACCCTTGGGAATTGTGTCACTATTTGGAGTGATCCTTGGGGATTGTGTCACTATTTAGAGTGATCCTTGGGGATTGTGTCACTATTTCGAATGATACTTGTGGATTGTGTCACTATTTAGAGTGACCCTTGGGAATTGTGTCACTATTTGGAGTGATCCTTGTGGATTGTGTCACTATTTAGAGTGATCCTTGGGGATTGTGTTACTATTTAGAGTGATCCTTGGGGATTGTGTCACTACTTAGAACGATACTTGTGGATTGTGTCACTATTTAGAGAGACCCTTGGGAATTGTGTCACTATTTGGAGTGATCCTTGTGGATTGTGCCACTATTTAGAGTGACCGTTGGGGATTGTGTCACTATTTAGAGTGATCCATGGGGATTGTGTCGTTATTTAGAGTGATCCTTGGGGATTGTGTCACTATTTAGAGTGACCCTTGGGAATTGTGTCACTATTTGGAGTGATCCTTGGTGATTGTGTCACTATTTAGAGTGATCATTGGGGTTTGTGTCACAATTTGGATGTGGTCCTTGAGCGTTGTGTCATTTTTTAGAGTGATTCTTGGGTATTGTGTCACTATTTAGAGTGATCCTTGGGGATTGTATCACTATTTAGAGTGACCCTTTGGAATTGTGTCACTACTTAGAGTGTTCCTTGGGGATTGTGTCAGTATTTAGAGTGATCCTTGGGGATTGTGTCACTCTTTAGAGTGATCCTTGGGGATTGTGTCTCTATTCAGTGTGATCCTTGGGGATTCTGTCACTATTTAGAATGATCCTTGGGGATTGTGTAACTATTTAGAGTGATCCTTGGGTTTTGTGTCACTATTTAGAGTGATCCTTGCGGATTGTGTCACTATTTAGAGTGATCCTTGGGGATTGTGTCACTATTGAAAATCATCCTTGGGGATTGTGTCACTATTTAGAGTGATCCTTGGGGATTGTGTCACTATTTAGAGTGAGCCTTGGGGATTGTGTCACTATTGAAAGTGATCCTTGGGGATTGTGTCACTATTTAGAGTGATCCTTGGGGATTGTGTCACTACTGAGAGTGATCCATGGGGATTGTGTCGTTATTTAGAGTGATCCTTGGGGATTGTGTCACTATTTCGAGTGACCCTTGGGAATTGTGTCACTATTTGGAGTGATCCTTGGGGATTGTGTCACTATTTAGAGTGATCATTGGGGTTTGTGTCACAATTTGGATGTGGTCCTTGAGGGTTGTGTCAATTTTTAGAGTGATTCTTGGATATTGTGTCACTATTTAGAGTGATCCTTGGGGATTGTGTCAGAATTGAGAGTGATCTTTGGGGATTGTGTCTCTATTTAGAGTGATCCTTGGGGATTCTGTCACTATATAGAGTGATCCGTGGGGTTTGTGTCACAATTTGGATGTGGCCCTTGAGGGTTGTGTCAATTTTTAGAGTGATTCCTGGGTATTGTGTTACTATTTAGAGTGAGCCTTGGGAATTGTATCACTATTTAGAGTGACCCTTGGGAATTGTGTCACTATTTAGAGTGTTCCTTCGGGATATTGTCAGTATTTAGAGTGATCCTTGGGGGTTGTGTCACTCTTCAGAGTGATCCTTGGGGATTGTGTCTCTATTCAGTGTGATCCTTGGGGATTCTGTCACTATTTAGAGTGATCCTTGGGGATTGTGTCACTATTTAGAGTGAGCCTTGGGGATTGTGTCACTATTGAAAGTGATCCTTGGGGATTGTGTCACTATTTAGAGTGATCCTTGGGGATTGTGTCACTATTGAGAGTGATCCTTGGGGATTGTGTCACTATTGAGAGTGATCCTTGGGGATTGTGTCAGTATTTAGAATGATCCTTGGGGATTGTGTCACTATTGAGAGTCATCCTTGGGGATTGTGTCACTATTCAGAGTGGTCCTTGGGGATTGTGGCACTATTTAGAGTGATCCTTGGGGATTGTGTCACTATTTAGAGTGATCCTTGGGGTTTGTGTCTCTATTTAGAGTGATCCTTAGGGATTGTGTCACTATTTAGAGTGATCCTTGGGGATTGTGTCTATTTAGAGTGATCCTTGGGGATTGTGTCACTATTTAGAGTCATCCTTGGGGATTGTGTACACTATTTAGAGTGATCCTTGGGGATTGTGGCACTATTTAGATTGATCCTTGGGGATTGTGTCACTATTTAGAGTGATCCTTGGGGTTTGTGTCTCTATTTAGCGTGATCCTTAGGGATTGTGTCACTATTTAGAGTGATCCTTGGGGATTGTGTCACTATTTAGAGTGATCCTTGGGGATTGTGTCACTATTAAGAACATAGAACATGGAACAGTACAGCACAGAACAGGCCCTTCGGCCCACGATGTTGTGCCGAGGTTTATCTGAAACCAAGATCAAGCTATCCCACTCCCTATCATCCTGGTGTGCTCCATGTGCCTATCCAATAACCGCTTTAATGTTCCTAAAGTGTCTGACTCCACTATCACTGCAGGCAGTCCATTCCACACCCCAACCACTCACTGTGGAAAGAACCTACCTCTGATATCCTTCCTATATCTCCCACCACGAACCCTATAGTTAGCCCCCCTTGTAATAGCTCCATCCACCCGAGGAAATAGTCTTTGAACGTTCACTCTATCTATCCCCTTCATCATTTTATCAACCTCTATTAAGTCTCCCCTCAGCCACCTCCGCTCCAGAGAGAACAGCCCTAGCTCCCCGCAACCTTTCCTCATAAGACCTACCCTCCAAACCAGGCTGCATCCTGGTAAGTCTCCTCTGCACTCCTTCCACCGCTTCCACATCCTTCTTATAGTGAGGTGACCAGAACTGCACACAATATTCCAAATGTGGTCTCACCAAGGTCCTGTACAGATGCAGCATAACCCCATGGCTCTTAAACTCCAACCCCCTGTTAATAAAAGGTAACACACTCGAGGCGTTCTTCACAGCTCTCTCCACTTTAGTGGCAACTTTTAGAGATCTGTGGATATGGACCCCACGGTCTGTCTGTTCCTTCACAGTCTTCAGAACCCTACCTTTGATCCTGTAATCCCCATTTAAATTTGTCGTACCAAAATGAATCACCTCATATTTATCAGGGTTAAACTCCATTTGCCATTTTTCAGCCCAGCTCTGCATCCTTAGAAATCATAGAAACCCTACAGTGCAGAAGGAGGCCATTCGGCCCATCGAGTCTGCACCGACCACAATCCCACCCAGGCCCGATCCCCACATATTTACCCGCTAATCCCTCTAACCTACGCATCCCAGGACTCGAAGGGGCAATTTTTAACCTGGCCAATCAACCTAACTTGCACATCTTTGGACTGTGGGAGGAAACCGGAGCACCCGGAGGAAACCCACGCAGACATGAGGAGAATGTGCAAACTCCACACAGACAGTGACCCGAGCCGGGAATCGAACCCAAGACCCTGGAGCTGTGAAGCAGCAGTGCTAACCACTGTGCTACCGTGCCGCCCAAATCCTATCTATGTCTCTTTGCAGCCTACAACAGCCCTCCACCTCATCCACTACTCCACCAATCTTGGTGTCACCAGCAAATTTAGTGATCCACCCTTCAGCCCCCTCCTCTAAGTCATTGATAAAAATCACAAAGAGCAGAGGACCAAACACTGATCCCTGCGGCACTCCGCTAGCAACCTGCCTCCAATCCGAAAATTTTCCATCCACCATCACCCTCTGTCTTCGATCAGACAGCCAGTTACCTATCCAATCGGCCAACTTTCCCTCTATCCCACACCTCCTTACTTTCTTCATAAACCTCCCATGGGGGACCTTACCAAACGACTTACTAAAATCCATGCGTATGACATCAACTGCCCGAACTTCATCAACAAAATTAGATACCTCCTAAAAAAATTTTATCAAATTAGTGAGGTACGACTTGACTCTGTCACGATTTAGAGTGATCCTTCGGGATTGTGTCACTATTTAGAGTGATCCTTGGGGATTGTGTCACTATTTAAAGTGATCCTTGGGGATTGTGTCACTATTTAGAATGATACTTGTGGATTGTGTCACTATTAAGAGTGACCCTTGGGAATTGTGTCACTATTTGGAGTGATCCTTGGGGATTGTGTCACTATTTAGAGTGATCCTTGGGGATTGTTTCACTATTGAGAATGATACTTGTGGATTGTGTCACTATTTATAGTGACCCTTGGGAATTGTGTCACTATTTGGAGTGATCCTTGTGGATTGTGTCACTATTTAGAGTGATCCTTGGGGGTTGTGTTACTATTTAGAGTGATCCTTGGGGATTGTGTCACTACTTAGAATGATACTTGTGGATTGTGTCACTATTTAGAGTGACCCTTGGGAATTGTGTCACTATTTGGAGTGATCCTTGTGGATTGTGCCACTATTTAGAGTGACCCTTGTGGATTGTGTCACTATTTAGAGTGATCCTTGGGGATTGTGTCACTATTTAGAGTGACCCTTGGGAATTGTGTCACTATTTGGAGTGATCCTTGGGGATTGTGTCACTATTTAGAGTGATCATTGGGGTTTGTGTCACAATTTGGATGTGGTCCTTGAGGGTTGTGTCATTTTTTAGAGTGATTCTTGGGTATTGTGTCACTATTTAGAGTGATCCTTGGGGATTGTATCACTATTTAGAGTGACCCTTTGGAATTGTGTCACTATTTCGAGTGTTCCTTGGGGATTGTGTCAGTATTTAGAGTGATCCTTGGGGATTGTGTCACTCTTTAGAGTGATCCTTGGGGATTGTGTCTCTATTCAGTGTGATCCTTCGGGAATCTGTCACTATTTAGAATGATCGTTGGGGATTGTGTAACTATTTAGAGTGATCCTTGGGTTTTGTGTCACTATTTAGAGTGATCCTTGCGGATTGTGTCACTATTTAGAGTGATCCTTGGGGATTGTGTCACGATTGAAAATGGTCCTTGGGGATTGTGTCACTATTTAGAGTGATCCTTGGGGATTGTGTCACTATTTAGAGTGAGCCTTGGGGATTGTGTCACTATTGAAAGTGATCCTTGGGGATTGTGTCACTATTTAGAGTGATCCTTGGGGATTGTGTCACTATTGAGAGTGATCCATGGGGATTGTGTCGTTATTTAGAGTGATCCTTGGGTATTGTGTCACTATTTAGAGTGACCCTTGGGAATTGTGTCACTATTTGGAGTGATCCTTGGGGATTGTGTCACTATTTAGAGTGATCATTGGGGTTTGTGTCACAATTTGGATGTGGCCCTTGAGGGTTGTGTCAATTTTTAGAGTGATTCCTGGGTATTGTGTCACCATTTAGCGTGACCCTTGGGAATTGTATCACTATTTAGAGAGACCCTTGGGAATTGTGTCACTATTTAGAGTGTTCGTTGGGGATTGTGTCAGTATTTAGAGTGATCCTTGGGGATTGTGTCACTCTTTAGAGTGATCCTTGGGGATTGTGTCTCTATTCAGTGTGATCCTTGGGGATTCTGTCACTATTTAGAATGATCCTTGGGGATTGTGTCACTATGTAGAGTGAGCCTTGGGGATTGTGTCACTATTGAAAGTGATCCTTGGGGATTGTGTCACTATTTAGAGTGGAACTTGGGGATTGTGTCACTGTTGAGAGTGATCCATGGGGATTGTGTCGTTATTTAGAGTGATCCTTGGGTATTGTGTCACTATTTGGAGTGACCCTTGGGAATTGTGTCACTATTTGGAGTGATCCTTGGGGATTGTGTCACTATTTAGAGTGATCATTGGGGTTTGTGTCACAATTTGGATGTGGTCCTTGAGGGTTGTGTCAATTTTTAGAGTGATTCTTGGGTATTGTGTCACTGTTTAGAGTGATCCTTGGGGATTGTGTCAGTATTGAGAGTGATCCTTGGGGATTGTGTCTCTGTTTAGAGTGATCCTTGGGGATTCTGTCACTATATAGAGTGATCCTTGGGGTTTGTGTCACAATTTGGATGTGGCCCTTGAGGGTTGTGTCAATTTTTAGAGTGATTCCTGGGTATTGTGTCACTATTTAGCGTGACCCTTGGGAATTGTATCACTATTTAGAGAGACCCTTGGGAATTGTGTCACTATTTAGAGTGTTCCTTGGGGATTGTGTCAGTATTTCGAGTGATCCTTGGGGATTGTGTCACTCTTTAGAGTGATCCTTGGGGATTGTGTCTCTATTCAGTGTGATCCTTGGGGATTCTGTCACTATTTAGAATGATCCTTGGGGATTGTGTCACTATTTAGAGTCAGCCTTGGGGATTGTGTCACTATTTAGAGTGAGCCTTGGGGATTGTGTCACTATTGAAAGTGATCCTTGGGGATTGTGTCACTATTTAGAGTGATCCATGGCGATTGTGTCACTATTGAGAGTGATCCTTGGGGATTGTGTCACTATTGAGAGTGATCCTTGGGGATTGTGTGAGTATTTAGAATGATCCGTGGGGATTGTGTCACTATTTAGAGTCATCCTTGGGGATTGAGTCACTATTTAGAGTGATCCTTGGGGATTGTGGCACTATTTAGAGTAATCCTTGGGGATTGTGTCACTATTTAGAGTGATCCTTGGGGTTTGTGTCTCTATTTATAGTGATCCTTAGTGATTGTGTCACTATTTAGAGTGATCCTTGGGGATTGTGTCTATTTAGAGTGATCCTTGGGGATTGTGTCACTATTTAGAGTCATCCTTGGGGATTGTGTCACTATTTAGAGTGATCCTTGGGGATTGTGGCACTAGTTAGAGTGATCCTTGGGGATTGTGTCACTATTTAGACTGATCCTTGGGGTTTGTGTCTCTATTTAGAGTGATCCTTAGGGATTGTGTCACTATTTAGAGTGATCCTTGGGGATTGTGTCTCTATTCAGTGTGATCCTTGGGGATTCTGTCACTATTTAGAATGATCCTTGGGGATTGTGTAACTAGTTAGAGTGATCCTTGGGTTTTGTGCCACTATTTAGAGTGATCCTTGCGGATTGTGTCACTATTTAGAGTGATCCTTGGGGATTGTGTCACTATCGAAAATGATCCTTGGGGATTGTGTCACTATTTAGAATGATCCTTGGGGATTGTGTCACTATGTAGAGTGAGCCTTGGGGATTGTGTCACTATTGAAAGTGATCCTTGGGGATTGTGTCACTATTTAGAGTGATCCTTGGGGATTGTGTCACTATTGAGAGTGATCCATGGGGATTGTGTCGTTATTTAGAGTGATCCTTGGGTATTGTGTCAGTATTGAGAGTGATCCTTGGGGATTGTGTCTCTATTTAGAGTGATCCTTGGGGATTATGTCACTATATAGAGTGATCCTTGGGGTTTGTGTCACAATTTGGATGCGGCCCTTGAGGGTTGTGTCAATTTTTAGAGTGATTCCTGGGTATTGTGTCACTATTTAGAGTGACCCTTGGGAATTGTATCACTATTTAGAGTGACCCTTGGGAATTGTTTCACTATTTAGAGTGTTCCTTGGGGATTGTGTCAATATTTAGAGTGATCCTTGGGGATTGTGTCACTCTTTAGAGTGATCCTTGGCGATTGTGTCAGTATTTAGAATGATCCTTGGGGATTGTGTCACTATTTAGAGTCATCCTTGGGGATTGTGTCACTATTTAGTGTGATCCTTGGGGATTGTGGCACTATTTAGAGTGATCTTTGGGGATTGTGTCACTATTTAGAGTGATCCTTGGGGTTTGTGTCTCTATTTAGAGTGATCCTTAGGGATTGTGTCACTATTTAGAGTGATCCTTGGGGATTGTGTCACTATTTAGAGTGATCCTTGGGGATTGTGTCACTATTAAGAACATAGAACATGGAACAGTACAGCACAGAACAGGCCCTTCGGCCCACGATGTTGTGCCGAGCTTTATCTGAAACCAAGATCAAGCTATCCCACTCCCTATCATCCTGGTGTGCTCCATGTGCCTATCCAATAACCGCTTAAATTTTCCTAAAGTGTCTGACTCCACTATCACTGCAGGCAGTCCATTCCACACCCCAACCACTCACTGCGTAAAGAACCTACCTCTGATATCCTTCCTATATCTCCCACCACGAACCCTATAGTTAGCCCCCCTTGTAATAGCTCCATCCACCCGAGGAAATAGTCTTTGAACGTTCACTCTATCTATCCCCTTCATCATTTTATCAACCTCTATTAAGTCTCCCCTCAGCCACCTCCGCTCCAGAGAGAACAGCCCTAGCTCCCGCAACCTTTCCTCATATGACCTACCCTCCAAACCAGGCTGCATCCTGGTAAGTCTCCTCTGCACTCCTTCCACCGCTTCCACATCCTTCTTCTAGTGAGGTGACCAGAACTGCACACAATATTCCAAATGTGGTCTCACCAAGGTCCTGTACAGTTGCAGCATAACCCCATGGCTCTTAAACTCCAACCCCCTGTTAATAAAAGGTAACACACTCGAGGCGTTCTTCACAGCTCTCTCCACTTGAGTGGCAACTTTTAGAGATCTGTGGATATGGACCCCACGGTCTGTCTGTTCCTCCACAGTCTTCAGAACCCTACCTTTGATCCTGTAATCCACATTTAAATTTGTCCTACCAAAATGAATCACCTCATATTTATCAGGGTTAAACTCCATTTGCCATTTTTCAGCCCAGCTCTGCATCCTTAGAAATCATAGAAATCATAGAAACCCTACAGTGCAGAAGGAGGCCATTCGGCCCATCGAGTCTGCACCGACCACAATCCCACCCAGGCCCGACCCCCACATATTTACCCGCTAATCCCTCTAACCTATGCATCCCAGGACTCTAAGGGGCAATTTTTAACCTGGCCAATCAACCTAACCTGCACATCTTTGGACTGTGGGAGGAAACCGGAGCACCCGGAGGAAACCCACGCAGACATGAGGAGAATGTGCAAACTCCACACAGACAGTGACCCGAGCCGGGAACCGAACCCAGGACCCTGGAGCTGTGAAGCAGCAGTGCTAACCACTGTGCTACCGTGCCGCCCAAATCCTATCTATGTCTCTTTGCAGCCTACAACAGCCCTCCACCTCATCCACTACTCCACCAATCTTGGTGTCACCAGCAAATTTAGTGATCCACCCTTCAGCCCCCTCCTCTCAGTCATTGATAAAAATCACAAAGAGCAGAGGACCAAGCACTGATCCCTGCGGCACTCCGCGGGCAACCTGCCTCCAATCCGAAAATTTTCCACCCACCATCACCCTCTGTCTTCGATCAGACAGCCAGTTACCTATCCAATCGGCCAACTTTCCCTCCATCCCACACCTCCTTACTTTCTTCATAAACCTCCCATGGGGGACCTTATCAAACGACTTACTAAATTCCATGCATATGACATCAACTGCCCGAACTTCATCAACAAAATTAGATACCTCCTAAAATTTTTTTATCAAATTAGTGAGGTACGACTTGACTCTGTCACGATTTAGAGTGATCCTTGGGGATTGTGTCACTATTTAGAGTGATCCTTGGGGTTTGTGTCTCTATTTAGAGTGATCCTTAGGGATTGTGTCACTATTTAGAGTGATCCTTGGGGATTGTGTCACTATTTAGAGTGATCCTTGGGGATTGTGTCACTATTAAGAACATAGAACATGGAACAGTACAGCACAGAACAGGCCCTTCGGCCCACGATGTTGTGCCGAGCTTTATCTGAAACCAAGATGAAGCTATCCCACTCCCTATCATCCTGGTGTTCTCCATGTGCCTATCCAATAACCGCTTAAATTTTCCTAAAGTGTCTGACTCCACTATCACTGCAGGCAGTCCATTCCACACCCCAACCACTCACTGCGTAAAGAACCTACCTCTGATATCCTTCCTATATCTCCCACCACGAACCCTATAGTTAGCCCCCCTTGTAATAGCTCCATCCACCCGAGGAAATAGTCTTTGAACGTTCACTCTATCTATCCCCTTCATCATTTTATCAACCTCTATTAAGTCTCCCCTCAGCCACCTCCGCTCCAGAGAGAACAGCCCTAGCTCCCGCAACCTTTCCTCATATGACCTACCCTCCAAACCAGGCTGCATCCTGGTAAGTCTCCTCTGCACTCCTTCCACCGCTTCCACATCCTTCTTCTAGTGAGGTGACCAGAACTGCACACAATATTCCAAATGTGGTCTCACCAAGGTCCTGTACAGTTGCAGCATAACCCCATGGCTCTTAAACTCCAACCCCCTGTTAATAAAAGGTAACACACTCGAGGCGTTCTTCACAGCTCTCTCCACTTGAGTGGCAACTTTTAGAGATCTGTGGATATGGACCCCACGGTCTGTCTGTTCCTTCACAGTCTTCAGAACCCTACCTTTGATCCTGTAATCCACATTTAAATTTGTCCTACCAAAATGAATCACCTCATATTTATCAGGGTTAAACTCCATTTGCCATTTTTCAGCCCAGCTCTGCATCCTTAGAAATCATAGAAATCATAGAAACCCTACAGTGCAGAAGGAGGCCATTCGGCCCATCGAGTCTGCACCGACCACAATCCCACCCAGGCCCGACCCCCACATATTTACCCGCTAATCCCTCTAACCTATGCATCCCAGGACTCTAAGGGGCAATTTTTAACCTGGCCAATCAACCTAACCTGCACATCTTTGGACTGTGGGAGGAAACCGGAGCACCCGGAGGAAACCCACGCAGACATGAGGAGAATGTGCAAACTCCACACAGACAGTGACCCGAGCCGGGAACCGAACCCAGGACCCTGGAGCTGTGAAGCAGCAGTGCTAACCACTGTGCTACCGTGCCGCCCAAATCCTATCTATGTCTCTTTGCAGCCTACAACAGCCCTCCACCTCATCCACTACTCCACCAATCTTGGTGTCACCAGCAAATTTAGTGATCCACCCTTCAGCCCCCTCCTCTCAGTCATTGATAAAAATCACAAAGAGCAGAGGACCAAGCACTGATCCCTGCGGCACTCCGCGGGCAACCTGCCTCCAATCCGAAAATTTTCCACCCACCATCACCCTCTGTCTTCGATCAGACAGCCAGTTACCTATCCAATCGGCCAACTTTCCCTCCATCCCACACCTCCTTACTTTCTTCATAAACCTCCCATGGGGGACCTTATCAAACGACTTACTAAATTCCATGCATATGACATCAACTGCCCGAACCTCATCAACAAAATGAGATACCTCCTAAAATTTTTTAATCAAATTAGTGAGGTACGACTTGACTCTGTCACGATTTAGAGTGATGCTTGGGGATTGTGTCACTATTTAGAGTGATCCTTGGGGTTTGTGTCTCTATTTAGAGTGATCCTTGGGGGTTAAGTCAGTATTTCGAGTGATCCTTGGGGATTGTGTCACTATTTAGAGAGATCCTTGGGGATTGTGTCACTATTTAGAGTGATCCTTGGGGATTGTGCCACTATTTAGAGAGATCCTTGGGGATTGTGTCATTATGTAGAGTGATCCTTGGGGATTGTGTCACTATTTAGAGAGATCCTTGGGGAGTTTGTCATTATTTTGAGTGATCCTTGGTGATTATGTCAGTATTTTGAGTGATCCTTGGGGATTGTGTCAGTATTTAGAACAAAGAACAAAGAACAATAAAGCACAGGAACAGGCCCTTCGGCCCTCCAAGCCCGCGCCGCTCCCCGGTCCAGTATTGAATCCTGAATCCAGGATCCCCGCCCAATTTTCCAGCCTGTCTACATACCAATATCCTATCCACCGAGCTGTCCCCCACAGCTACGATGCTTTGTTCATTACAACCTATTAACTCACCCCCACCCCCCCCATTCCAGACCATGTGATCTCCAGGGAGAGGCGAAAACCCAGAGTGAAAAACCCCAGGGCCAATATGGGGAAAAATAAATCTGGGAAATTCCTCTCCGACCCCCTGAGGCGATCGAAACGAGTCCAGGAGATCACAATGGCCCTGATCGGAAAATGCTTCCCAACCCTAGTCATTTCCACTTCCACGAACACCATATGAATTCCCTGCCCCCGAGACAGGTTCCCAACTATCCGCAGTCTCACTCTGTACTGGCACCAGCAAGATGATCATAGAATGAAGCCTTGAAACGAGAAACCAGGAGCAATTAGCCCGCGCCACTCCCTGGTCCAAACAAGACCAATCTTTTGTATCCCTCCATTCCCACTCCGTTCATATAGCTGTCTAGATAAGTCTTAAACGTTCCCAGTGTGTCCGCCTCCACCACCTTGCCCGGCAACACATTCCAGGCCCCCACGACCCTCTGTGTGAAATATGTCCTTCTGATATCTGTGTTAAACCTCCCCCCCTTCACCTTGAACCTATGACCCCTCGTGAACGTCACCACCGACCCGGGTAAACGCTTCCCACCGTTCACCCTTTTTATGCCTTTCATAATTTTATACACCTCTATTAAGTCTCCCCTCATCCTCCGTCTTTCCAAGGAGAACATCCCCAGTTTCCCCAATCTCTCCTCATAACCAAGCCCCTCCATACCAGGCAACATCCTGGTAAACCTCCTCTGTACTCTCTCCAAAGCCTCCACGTCCTTCTGGTAGTGTGGCGACCAGAACTGGACGCAGTATTCCAAATGCGGCCGAACCAACGTTCTATACATCTGCAACATCAGACCCCAACTTTTATACTCTATGCCCCGTCCTATAAAGGCAAGCATGCCATATGCCTTCTTCACCACCTTCTCCACCTGTGACGTCACCTTCAAAGATCTGTGGACTTGCACACCCAGGTCCCTCTGCGTCTCTACAGCCTTTATGGTTCTTCCATTTATCGTGTAGCTCCTCCCTACATTATTCCCACCAAAATGCATCACTTCGCATTCATCAGGATTGAACTCCATCTGCCATTTCCTTGCCCAAATTTCCAGCCTATCTGTATCCTTCTGTAGCCTCTGACAATGTTCCTCACTATCTGCAAGTCCTGCCAGTTTTGTGTCGTCCGCAAACTTACTGATCACCCCAGTTACTCCTTCTTCCAGATCATTTATATAAATCACAAACAGCAGAGGTCCGAATACAGAGCCCTGCGGTACACCACTAGTCACAGGCCTCCAGCTGGAAAAAGACCCTTCCACTAGCACCCTCTGTCTTCTATGACCAAGCCAGTTCTCCACCCATCTAGCCACCTCCCCCTTTATCCCATGGGATCCAACCTTTTTCACTAGCCTACCATGAGGGACTTTGTCAAATGCTTTACTAAAGTCCATATAGACAACATCCACGGCCCTTCCTTCGTCAACCATTTTGGTCACTTCTTCAAAAAACACCACCAGGTTAGTGAGGCATGACCTCCCTCTCACAAAACCATGTTGACTATCGTTAATGAGTTTATTCCTTTCTAAATGTGCATACATCCTATCTTTAAGAATCTTCTCCAACAACTTCCCCACCACGGACGTCAAGCTCACCGGCCTATAATTACCCGGGTTATCCTTCCTACCCTTCTTGAAGAACGGGACCACATTGGCTATCCTCCAATCCTCTGGGACCTCACCTGTGTCCAGTGACGAGACAAAGATTTGCGTCAGAGGCCCAACGATTTCACCTCTCGTCTCCCTGAGCAGCCTTGGATAGATTCCATCAGGCCCTGGGGATTTGTCAGTTTTTATATTCTCTAACAAACCTAACACTTCCTCCTTTGTAATGGAGATTTTCTCCAACGGTTCAACACTCCCCTCCGAGACACTCCCAGTCAACACATCCCTCTCCTTAGTGAATACCGACGCAAAGTATTCATTTAGGATCTCCCCTACCTCTTTGGGCTCCAAGCATAAGTCCCCACTTTTGTCCCTGAGAGGTTCGATTTTTTCCCTAACAACCCTTTTGTTCCTAACGTATGAATAAAATGCCTTGGGATTCTCCTTAATCCTGTCTGCCAAGAACATTTCGTGACCCCTTTTTGCTCTTCTAATTCCCCGTTTGAGTATTTTCCTACTTTCATTATACTCCTCCAGAGCTCCCTCCGTTTTTAGCTGCTTGGACCTAACATCCGCCTCTCTTTTCCTTTTGATCAGTCCCTCAATTTCCCTGGTTATCCACGGTTCTCTAATCCTACCCTTCCTATCCTTCTTTTTTACAGGCACATGCTTGTCCTGTAGCCCTAACAACCGTTCCTTAAAAGACTGCCACATACCAGATGTGGATTTACCCTCAAACAGCCTCTCCCAATCAAGAGCTGCCAAATTCTGCCTGATCCCAATAAAGTTAGCCTTCCCCCAATCCAACACCTTTCCCTTGGGACACCACTCATCCTTTTCCATCACTATCCTAAAGCTAACAGAATTGTGGTCACTATTTGTCACATGTTCCCCAACCAAAATGTTGAAGACCTGACCGGGCTCATTCCCCAGTACCAGGTCCAGTATAGCCCCCTCTCTAGTCGGGCTGTCCACATATTGTTCCAACGAACCCTCCTGTACACATTTTACAAATTCCTCCCCATCCAGAGTCCCTGCCCTCAGCGATTTCCAGTCCATACCAGGGAAATTGAAGTCTCCCACTACAACAACCCTATATTTTCTGCACCTATCCAGTATCTCCTGACATATCCATTCTTCCACTTCCCTTGGGCTGTTGGGGGGCCTGTAGTACACCCCCAACATAGTGACTGCGCCTTTCCTGTTTCTAAGGCGTGTCACTATTTAGAGTGTTCCTTGGGAATTGTGTCACTATTTAGAGTTATCCTTGGGGATTCTGTCACTATTTAGAGTGATCCTTGGGGATTGTGTCACTATTTAGAGTGCTCCTTGGGGATTGTGTCACTATTTAGAGTGATCCTTGGGGATTGTGTCACTATTTCGAATGATCCTTGGGGATTGTGTCAGTATTTAGAGTGATCCTTGGTGATTGTCTCATTATTTTGAGTGATCCTTGAGGATTGTGTCACTATTTAGAGTGATCCTTGGGGATTGTGTCACTATTTAGAGTGATCCTTGGGGATTGTGCCACTATTTGGAGTGATCCTTGGGGATTATGTCAGTATTTTGAGTGATCCTTGGGGATTGTGTCACTATTTAGAGAGATCCTTGGGGATTGTGTCACTATTTAGAGTGATCCTTGGGGATTGTGCCACTATTTAGAGAGATCCTTGGGGATTGTGTCATTATTTAGACTGATCCTTGGGGATTGTGTCACTATTTAGAGAGATCCTTGGGGATTGTGTCATTATTTTGAGTGATCCTTGGTGATTGTGTCACTATTTAGAGTGATCCTTGTGGATTGTGTCTCTATTGAGGGTGATCCCTGGGGATTGTGTCATTATTTAGAGAGATCGTTGGGGATTGTGTCACTATTTAGAGTGATCCTTGTGGATTGTGTCACTATTTAGACTGTTCCTTCGGGTATTGTGTCACTATTTAGAGTGATCCTTGGGGATTGTGTCACTATTTAGAGTGATCCTTGGGGATTCTGTCTCTATTGAGATTGATCCTTGGGGATAGTGACACTATTTATAGTGATCCTTGGGGATTGTGTCAGCATTTAGAATGATCCTGGTGGATTCTGTCTCTATTGAGAGTGATCCTTGGGGATTGTGTCACTATTTAGACTGATCCTTGGGGATTGTGCCACTATTTAGAGAGATCCTTGGGCATTGTGTCATTATTTAGTGAGGTCCTTGTGGATTGTGTCTCTCTTTAGAGTGATCTTTGGGGATTGTGTCACCATTTAGGGTGATCGTTGGGGGATTGTGAATCGTGTGGAGGTCGTAGAAGGTCTGCAGAGAGATTTGGACAGGCTGAGTGGGTGGGCGAGGATCTGGCAGATGGAGTTTAACGTTAACAAATGCGAGGTTATTCACTTTGGAGGAAATAAGAGAAAATTGGATTATTATCCAAATGGAAAAAAATTACAACATGCTACTGTGCAAAGGGACCTGGGGGTCCTTGTGCATGAGATGCAAAAACCCAGTCTGCAGTTGCAACAGGTGATCAAGAAGGCAAATGGGATGTTGGCCTATCCCGCAAGGGGATAGAATATAAAGCAGAGATGTCTTGCTGCATCTGTACAGGGCATTGGTGAGGCCGCAGCTGGAATACTCTGAGCAGTATTGGTCCTCTTATTTGTGGAAGGATATATTGGCCTTGGAGGGAGTGCAGGGAAGGATCACCAGGTTGATACCAGAGATGAAGGGTGTTTATTATGAGGAGAGACGGAGCAGATTGGGTTTGTATTCGTTGAAATTTAGTAGGCTGAGGGGGGTTCTTATAGAGACCTATAAGATAATGAAGGGGCTGGATAGGGTAGAGGTGGAGAGATTCTTTCCACTTGGAAAGGAAACTAGAACTAGAGGGCACATCCTCAAAATAAAGGGGGGTCAGTTTAGGACAGAGTTGAGGAGGAACTTCTTCTCTCAGAGGATGGTGAATCTCTGGAATTCTCTGCCCACTGAAGTGGTGTAGGCTACCTCGTTGAATATGTTTAAATCACGGATAGATGGATTCCTGATCGGTAAGGGAATTAGGGGCTGTAGGGATCAGGCGGGTCGGTGGAACTGATCCACTTCAGATCAGCCATGATCTTATTGAATGGTGGGGCAGGGTCGAGGAACTAGATGGCCTACTCCTGCTCCTAGTTCTTATGTTCTTATGATTGTGTCACTATTTAGAGTGATCCTTGGGGATTGTGTCACTATTTAGAGTGATCCTTGGGGATTGTGTCACTATTTAGAGTGATCCTTGGGGACTGTGTCACTATTTAGAGTGATCCTTGGGGATTGTGTCTCTATTGAGAGTGATCCTTGGGGATTGTGTCACTATTTAGAGTGATCCTTGGGGATTGAGTCACTATTTAGAGTGATCCTTGGGGATTGTGTCACTATTGAGAGTGATCCTTGGGGATTGTGTCTCTATTTAAGTGATCCTTGAGGATTGTGTCACTATTTAGAGTGATCCTTGGGGTTTGCGTCACTAGTTAGAGTGATCCTTGGGGATTGTGTCACTATTTAGAGTGATCCTTGGGGATTGTGTCACTATTTAGAGTGATCCTTGGGGACTATGTCACTATTTAGAGTGATCCTTGGGGATTGTGTCTCTATTGAGAGTGATCCTTGGGGATTGTGTCACTATTTAGAGTGATCCTTGGGGATTGAGTCACTATTAAGAGTGATCCTTGGGGATTGTGTCACTATTGAGAGTGATCCTTGGGGATTGTGTCTCTATTTAAGTGATCCTTGAGGATTGTGTCACTATTTAGAGTGAACCTTGGGGTTTGCGTCACTATTTAGAGTGATCCTTGGGGATTGTGTCACTATTTAGAGTGATCCTTGGGGATTGCGTCACTTTTTAGAGTGATCCCTTTGGATTGTGTCACTATTTAGAGTGATCCTTGGAGATTGTGTCTCTATGTAGAGTGATCCTTGGGGATTGTGTCACTATTTAGCATCATCCTTGAGAATGGTAGGGTTAAATGTGGATTACAGGGTCAAAGGTAGGGTTCTGAAGACTGTGGAGGAACAGAGAGATCTTGGGGTCCATATCCACAGATCTCTAAAGGTTGCACTCAAGTGGATAGAGCTGTGAAGAAGGCCTCGAGTGTGTTACCTTTTATTAACAGGGGGTTGGAGTTTAAGAGCCGTGGGGTTATGTTGTAACTATACAGCACCTTGGTGAGACCACATTTCGAATATTGTGTGCAGTTCTGGTCACCTCACTATAAGAAGGATGTGGAAGCGCTGGAAAGAGTGCAGAGGAGACTTACCAGGATGCAGCCTGGTTTGGAGGGTAGGTCTTATGAGGAAAGGTTGAGGGAGCGAGGGCTGTTCTCTCTGGAGCGGAGGAGGCTGAGGGGAGACTTAATAGAGGTTGATAAAATGATGAAGGGGATAGATAGAGTGAATGTCCAAAGACTATTTCCTCGGGTGGATGGAGCTATTACAAGGGGGGCTAACTATAGTGTTCGTGGTGGGAGATATAGGAAGGATATCAGAGGTAGGTTCTTTACGTAGAGAGTGGTTGGGGTGTGGAATGGACTGCCTGCAGTGATAGTGGAGTCAGACACTTTAGGAACATTTAAGCGGTTATTGGATAGGCACATGGAGCACGCCAGGATGATAGGGAGTGGGATAGCTTGATCTTGGTTTCACATAAAGCTCGGCACAACATCGTGGGCCGAAGGGCCTGTTCTGTGCTGTACTATTCTATGTTCTATGTCCTATAAAACTCCAATGCCCTCGACAATTGCAGCAAAACATCCCTATTTCTCTCCTCAAATCCTCTCGCTGTGAAGGCCAACATCCCATTTGCCTTTGTTACTGCCTGCTGTGCCTGCTTGCTTACTTTCAGTGACTGATGCATGAGGACACCAAGGTCTCGCTGAGTATCCAGCTCTCAATTTACATCCGTTCCGTTAATAACCTGTTTTCTTATTATTGCTGCCAAAGTGGATCACCTCACACTGAGTCACATTATACTGCATCTTCCATGCAGATGCCCACACACACATCCTATCCAAATCACGCTGAAGCATCTCTCCATCCTGCCCATTTTAACCTTCCACACCAGTTTATTTTCATACTCTGATTTTTTTCCCTTCTTAATCAATGCCTTTCTTGAATTTGGATAAGGAACCTCAATCACATCCTCCCATAGGTTGGATTTATAAACAGCGACTCTGTAACTGGGGGTGAATCCGTGCTGTTGTGTTTCACCCTTTCATCAATTCACATCTACTCTTTTGTTTTCTATCTGGCTGCTAACACGTTGCGTTTGGCGTGTCTGTGGGATCCTGCTGTGCAGGATGGCCAGCAGGATTTCTGACATGACTATGGAACGTTAATGTTCCCCTCAAATCCACCCTAAATCCACTGCTCCTGGATATTGACCCCTCTGCTAAGAGGAAAAAGTTTCTTCTTAACTCTCCTATCTTTGTCCCTCATTATTTTGTAACCACAATGAGGTCCACGCTCCACGTTCACTGTTCTGAAGAAAACAACCCCAGCCTCACCATCCTGTCTTCACTGCAGAAACACTCCAGCCCAGGAAACATCCCGGTGAATCCCTCTTCCGTCCCTCGCTGGGAAATCACATCCTTCTTCTAGTGAGGCCACTGGAACTCCTCACTGTCCTCCAGCTGAGGCTCAATGAGGGTTTTATACAGCTCCATCACAACCTCCCTGCTCCTATCTCCTACACCTCGGCTAATAAAGACAACTGTCATGTCTGCCTTCTTAACCATCACAGCATCAGAAGTTAACCACAGGATTGGAAAGCAGCAGATGGTTTCTGTTATTATTGTGTTTAAATCAGGAAAGAAACAACATTCCAAAGATCAATGGTCCAGTCTCAACATCAACAGTCTGAACATGAAGAATTGAACCAACTCCAAAAGAGTCAAACAAATCAAGTAACACAGGCTGTGATAAAGAGAGCTCAGCACATATTCACTGGGAGGTTGAGTTCTTCGTATAAAAGTCCGTTCCCTGGGGGGGTTCGACCTCTTTGTTCGACTGGAACATAAAAAGCAGGCCGCACTCTACAGCGGGCAGCGTCGGGAGCGGGCAGTGGACTGAGTGGGAAGCAGAGTGAGAGCTGGAAGGGCTTTGGCTCGCAGGGCTTAGGCGGAAGCGGGCGACACAGGACAGGTTAAAATTCATTCTGTTACCCTTCAATTTTGAATCCTTGTTCTTTCCCAGTGCACTCTGAGGAAGGGGAAAAAGGGTTCAGTGTTCCATTGGAGCAATTCTTTTTCTTTGTAGCAGTAAGTTATATGGAGGGGATGGAAGTGAAGGCAGTGCAATGTTCCTCCTGCAGAATGTTTGAGGTGAGGGACACCGTCAGTGTCCCTGCTGATTACACCTGTGGGAGGTGCACCCATCTGCAGCTCCTCCAAGACCGCGTTAGGGAGCTGGAGTTGGATGAGCTTAGGGTCATCAGGGAGGCAGAGAGGGCCATAGACACAAGCTTCAGGGATATAGTTGCTCCAGGGAATGAAAATAGATGGGTGACAGTGAGAGGGGCTGGGAGGAAGCAGTCGGTGCGGGGATCCCCTGTGGTCGTTCCCCTTAGCAACAAGTATTCCACTTTGGATACAGGTGAGGGGGGCGACCTACCAGTGGTGAGCCGCAGTGACCAGATCGCCAGCGCTGAGTCCGTCCCTGTGGCTCAGAAGGGAAAGGGGGAGAGCGGTAGAGCTATAGTTATTGGGGCCTCGTTTGTTCGAGGGATAGATAGGAGGTTCTGTGGCAACAAGAGTGACTCACGGATGGTATGTTGCCTCCCGGATGCCAGGGTCCGTGACATCTCCGACCGTGTCTTCAGGATTCCAAAGGGGGAGGGGGAACAGTCACAAGTCGTGGTGCACGTCGACACCAAAGACATCGGTAAGAGAGGGGACGGGGACTTAAAACAGGAATTCAGGGAGCTTGGGTGGAAGCTGAGAGCCAGGACAAAACAGGTTGTCATCTCTGGTATGTTGCCGGTGCCACGGGATAGCGAGTTGAGGAACAGGGAGAGAGTGTAGTTAAACACATGGATGCAGGGTGGTGTAGGAGGGAGGGTTTCAGCTATGTGGATAATTGGAACACTTTCTGGGGAAGGTGGGACCTGTACCAACAGGACGGGGTGCACCTGAACCAGAGGGGGACCAATATCCTGGGAGGGACATTTGCTACGGCTCTTCGGGGGGGGGGGTTTAAACTAATTTTTCAGGGGGATGGGAAAAGGAGTTGTAGTCCAGAGGTCAGTGAGTGCATAAGAACATAAGAAATAGGAGCAGGAGTAGGCCATTTAGCCCCTCGAGCCTGCCCCGCCATTCAATAAGATCATGGCTGATCTGACGTGGATCAGTACCACTTACCCGCCTGATCCCCATAACCCTTAATTCCCTTACCGATCAGGAATCCATCCATCCGCGCTTTAAACATATTCAGCGAGGTAGCCTCCACCACCTCAGTGGGCAGAGAATTCCAGAGATTCACCACCCTCTGGGAGAAGAAGTTCCTCCTCAACTCTGTCTTAAACCGACCCCCCTTTATTTTGAGGCTGTGTCCTCTAGTTTTAACTTCCTTACTAAGTGGAAAGAATCTCTCCGCCTCCACCCTATCCAGCCCCCGCATTATCTTATAAGTCTCCATAAGATCCCCCCTCATCCTTCTAAACTCCAACGAGTACAAACCCAATCTCCTCAGCCTCTCCTCATAATCCAAACCCCTCATCTCCGGTATCAACCTGGTGAACCTTCTCTGCACTCCCTCCAATGCCAATATATCCTTCCTCATATAAGGGGACCAATACTGCACACAGTATTCCAGCTGCGGCCTCACCAATGCCCTGTACAGGTGCATCAAGACATCCCTGCTTTTATATTCTATCCCCCTCGCAATATAGGCCAACATCCCATTTGCCTTCTTGATCACCTGTTGTACCTGCAGACTGGGCTTTTGCGTCTCATGCACAAGGACCCCCAGGTCCCTTTGCACGGTAGCATGTTTTAATTTGTTTCCATTGAGATAGTAATCCCATTTGTTATTATTTCCTCCAAAGTGTATAACCTCGCATTTATCAACGTTATACTCCATTTGCCATATCCTCGCCCACTCACTCAGCCTGTCCAAATCTCTCTGCAGATCTTCTCCGTCCTCCACACGATTCACTTTTCCACTTATCTTTGTGTCGTCTGCAAACTTCGTTACCCTACACTCCGTCCCCTCCTCCAGATCATCTATATAAATGGTAAACAGTTGCGGCCCGAGTACCGATCCCTGCGGCACGCCACTAGTTACCTTCCTCCAACCGGAAAAACACCCATTTATTCCGACTCTTTGCTTCCTGTCGGATAGCCAGTCCCCAATCCACTTTAACACAGTGCAGTGAGGTACTGGGAAGGGTATCATGGTCAAAGGTGGGTCCCAGCAGACAAGAAGGTGGGTTGAAGTGTGTCTACTTCAATGCAAGGAGCATCCGAAATAAGGTAGGTGAACTTGGGGCGTGGATTGGTACTTGGGACTACGATGTTGTGGCCATTACGGAGACATGGGTAGAACAAGGACAGGAATGGTTGTTGGAAGTTCCGGGGTATAGATGTTTCAGTAAGTGTAGGGTAGCTGGTAAAAGAGGTGGAGGAGTGGCACTGTTAATCAAGGAGAGTGTAACGGCTGCAGAAAGGCATTTTGAAGGGGATCTGCCTACAAAGGTAATATGGGCTGAGGTTAGGAATAGGAAAGGAGCGGTCACGTTGTTAGGAGTTTACTATAGGCCCCCAAATAGTAATAGAGATGTGGAGCAAGAAATTGCGAAGCAGATTATGGATAGGAGTGGGGGTCACAGGGTAGTTGTCATGGGGGACTTTAACCTTCCAAATATTGATTGGAACCTTTATAGGTCGAATAGTTTGGATGGGGCAGTTTTTGTGCAGTGTGTGCAGGAGGGGTTCCTGACACAATATGTGGATAGGCCGACAAGCGGTGGGGCCACATTGGATTTGGTACTGGGAAATGAACCGGGACAAGTGTTGGTTTGGTTGTGGGAGAGCACTTTGGATATCGTGACCACAATTCCGTGTCTTTTGTTATTGCAATGGAGATGGTGAGGGCCGTACGGAAGGGCATTGTTTACAATTGGGGGAGAGGTAATTATGATCCAATCAGGCGGGAATTAGGAAGCATAGGATGGGAACAAAAATTGTCAGGCAAAGGCACTAATGATAAGTGGAACTTTTTCAAGGAACAAATACTGCGTGTCCTTGATAGGTATGTCCCTGCCAGGCAGAGAGGAAATGGCCGAGTGAGGGAACCATGGTTCACAGAAGAGGTGGAATGTCTTGTCAAGAGGAAGAAGGAAGCGTATGTTAGGTTGAGAAAACAAGGTTCAGTTGGCTCGATGGAGGGTTACAAGTTAGCAAGAAATGAGCTGAAAAAGGGGCTTAGGAGAGCTAGGAGGGGGCATGAGAAGTCCGTGGTGGGTCGGATCAAGGAAAACCCCAAGGCTTTTTACTCTTATGTGAGGAATAAAAGAATGACCAGGGTGAGGTTGGGGCCGGTCAAGGACGGTCGTGGGAATTTGTGCATGGAGTCAGAAGAGATAGGAGAGGTGATGAATGAATACTTTTCTTCGATGTTCACCAAGGAGAGGGGCCATGTTTTTGAGGAAGAGAGGGTGTCACAGGCTGATAGGCTGGAGGAAGTAGATGTTTGGAGGGAAGATGTACTAGCAATTTTGAATAAACTGAAAGTTGATAAGTCCCCTGGGCCTGATGAAATATATCCTAGGATTCTTTGGGAGGCAAGGGATGAGATAGCAGAGCCCTTGGCATTGATCTTTGGGTCCTCACTGTCCACGGGGGTGGTGCCAGAGGACTGGAGAATGGCGAATGTTGTTCCTCTTTTTTAGAAAGGGAATAGAAATGACCCTGGTAATTATAGACCGGTTAGTCTTACTTTGGTGGTCGGTAAGTTGATGGAAAAGGTCCTTAGGGATAGGATTTACGACCATTTAGAAAGATGCAGCTTAATCCGGGATAGTCAGCATGGATTTGTGAAGGGCAAGTCTTGCCTCACAAATTTGATAGAATTTTTTGAGGAGGTAACTAAGTGTGTTGATGAAGGTAGTGCAGTTGATGTCATATCCATGGATTTGAGTAAGGCTTTTGATAAAGTCCTCCACGGTCGGCTGATGAAGAAAGTAAGGATGTGTGGGATAGAGGGAAGTTTGGCCGATTGGATAGGTAACTGGCTATCTCACAGAAGACAGAGGGTGGTGGTGGTTGGAAAATTTTCGGACTGGAAACCGGTGACCAGCGGAGTGCCACAGGGATCAGTGCTTGGTCCTCTGCTATTTGTAATTTTTATAACTGACTTGGAGGAGGGGGCTGAAGGGTGGATCAGTAAATTTGCTGATGACACCAAGATTGGTGGAGTAGTGGATGAGTTCTATGTTCTAAGATCATTCTTGACAGATTTAGTTGAATTATTTGAGTAATAATCTGGAATAATCGATGAGATTAATATGATTCATGTCAGACACCTTGAGTTTCTAAATTTCTGAAGTAAGTTAACACTTAACAGAGTGGTGAGTAATCTCAGAGCAAGTGGAGTAAGAGGACAAGCACCAGAGTGGACAACAAGTTGGCTCCAAAGACAGAACACAGTGAATCGGAGTTAATGGGATTTACTCTGATTGCTGCTGTGGCTGAATGGAGTTTTAACTTTTAATATCCTGAAAGATCTTCAATCCAACAAACCTGGCTTCTTGGTTAAAGTTGTTTTTTTCACTATGTTGAATTTCCTTGTGGTCAGCGGCCTGGAATTTGACAAAGGACAGGAGGTGTCACATTCAACAGCTTGTCCCTGGCAGGGATGAGGTCTGATGTGGAGATGCCGGCGTTGGACTGGGGTAAACACAGTAAGACGTTTAACAACACCAGGTTAAAGTCCAACAGGGATGAGGTCTGTACAGACTTCTGGGAGACACTCTTCCTCATATGACCATTGGAATGCAAACAATATGCACTGAGATGATGAGGCCTCAAGTGACCAATGATGCTATTCTGGTTGGATATGATTGGCCTAATCGAACGATGCAATTGGGGTTCAGATTAATGAATGGGCTGGTTACCAAGGAACGTTTGGAATTTGAACTCTGCTAACACAAATAGCCTGTTCAGAAAGGCAGTGTGAAGAACCCAGGAACCAAGCTCACAAGGAGAGACAACATCTGGAAGGAGCAGAGAACAAGTGACTGATTCTATTTAACAACAAAATCCTGACCAGGTTTTAATTCCAAGTGGAAATCAACCTTAAGTTAGGTTAAGTAACAGATAATGAGAATTTGGTTTATGTATTGCAAGTATTTGCTGTTGTTTAAGTAGCTATAGAATAAAGGACATTGTGTTTAAGTATTTAAAGTCGACTTTATGTCTTTATTCGCGACAGAGGGTAAAACACACAGGTTTGGACAACACTGGAAGGTGAGAAGTGGTTTTCCACAAGGATCAGCGCTGGGATCAATGTCTTTCACTATTTACATCAACAATATGGGATCAGGAAACACAATTATAACTTCAATATTTATGAAATAATCTAAATTGAGAATGAGAATAACCATCGTGGAAGAATGCAACTAAATACAATAACACAACAATAATAAATTATAAGCATGTAAATTGGATATTCGAATTGGAAATAAATTCCATGAAACTCAGTCATCAGAACATTATGTTTCCGAACCATATAGAAATCAAAAGTGTCTGCATTATTTCCAGGAGTTTAAGGATTCAGGGATCAAATTGACAGAAAGTTTGAGGCAGCAACACAGCTTCAAAGGAACCATATCAATCAGGAAAGAAAATCAGTGGAGTTCATTTCTAGATTCATACAAATGTGGACAACTTACAATTGTTTTTGGAAAAAGCAGAGAATTCTGCTGGGTTTTTGTGTTGTTTAAATGTCAGGAATTAGCTGACGCTTGTTCCTTTTCAATAGAAGACAGAGCTATCGAGACATTTCACATCATTCACTGACAAAGAAACATGAAAAACTAAAACTAAATCAAACTTCTCCTGTTTTTAAACTCTTCCAAAATCAAAGATGGAGGCAGCTCCATGAGATGGAGATTTCACTCACAATGTACAAGATTTCACTCAACCCAATAGTTTCATTGATCAGTGTGCCCTTGAGTTCCTTACGGAAGTATTTCTATTCATGAAAACGATTAAAATGGATGAGCATAAATTGCAAAATTCCATGAATCAAAAATCTGGAACTACTTAATTTCCAAAATAATATTCCATCCCTCAATCTACTGCAGCTCAACAACAATGGGACTTCTCAGAAAATTCAGACCCTGCAGCAGATCCAAACACATCACCTCTTAGTGGGAGAGAGGGGATGAGGGAGAGAGGGAGGGGGCCAGGGAGGGAGAGAGGGCGCGAGGGAGGGAGAGAGGGGGCGAGGGTGGGAAGAAAAAGGGCAAGGCTGGGACAGTCGGGGCGACTAAGGGAGAGTCACAGAGTTGAAGAGGTTTACAGCATGGAACCAGGCCTTTCGGACCAACTTGTCCATGCCGCCCTTCTTTTTAAACCCCGAGATCTCTTTGTTCTGTCACTCTATCCAACGCTCTGCCATTCACTGAATAAGTCCTGCCCTGGTACAATCTACCAAAATGCATCACCTTACATTGATCTAAATTCAACTCCATCTGCGATTTGTCAGCTCACTGGCCCAATTGACCAAGATCCCGTTGCATTTCGAGGTAACCTTCTTCACTGTCCACTATGCCACCAATCTTGGTGTCATCTGCAAACTTACTAACCATGCCTCCCTATCTTCTCATCTAAATCGTTAATATAAATGACAAATAACAGTGGACCCAGCACCAATCCCCGAGGCACTCCGCTGGTCACAGGCCTCCAGTGTGAAAACCAAACCTTTACAGCCACCCTCTGTCTTCTGTCAGCAAGCCAATTTTGTTTCCATTCAGCTACCTCAGACTGGATCCCGTGAGATTTAACATTACTCAACAACTTACCATGAGGTACCTTGTCAAAGGCCTTGCTAAAGTCCATGTAGACAACATCAACTGTACTGCCCTCATCTACCTCCTTGGTTACCCTTTCAAAAAACTCAATCAAATTTATGAGACATGATTTTCCACTCACAAAGCCATGCTGACTGTTCCTAATCAGTCCATGCGTCTCTAAATGCCTATAGATCCTGTCTCTCAAAATACCTTCCAAAAACTGACCCACCACAGATGTGAGGCTCACCGGCCTGTAGCACCCAGGCTTTTCCCTGCAGCCCTTTTTAAACAAAGGCACAACATTTGCCACCCTCCAATCTTCAGGCATCTCACATGTGATTATCAATGATTCAAATGTCTCTGCTCGGGGAACCGCAATTTCCTCCCTAGCCTCCCACAACGTCCTGGGATATACCTCATCAGGGAATTTATCGACCTTGATGTGCTTTAAGACTTCCAGCACCTCCTTCTCCGTTATAGGTACATTCCTCAAGACATCACTATTTATTTCCCCAAGCTCCCTCACATCCATACTTTTCTCAACAGTGAATAATGATGAGGAATATTCATTTAGGATCTCCCCAACTCTTGTGGATCCGGACATAGATGACCCTGTTGACCTTAGTGAGACACAACTCTCTCCCTAGTTACTCTTTTGGTCTTTATGTATTTGTAGAAGCTCTTTGGATTCTCCTTTGACTTGTCTGCCAAAACAATCTTGTGTACCCTTTTTGCCCCCCTGATTTCTCTCAACTCTACTCCTAAACCCCTATTCTCTTCAAGGGATTCACTCGATCAAGCTGCCTATGCATGTCATGGTCTCCTTCTTCTTCTTGACCAGGACCTCAAGAACCCCAGTCATCCAGGGTTCCCTACTTCTACCAGCCTTGCCCTTCACTCCAAGTGGAATGTGCTTACCCTGAACCCTGGTTAAAACACTTTTGAAAGCCTGCCACTTATCAGGCATCCCTTTGCCGTCCCACAGACTCCCCCAATTCACTTTTGAAAGTTCCTGCCTGATACCATCAAAATTGGCCTTGCCCCAATTTAGAATTTTAAACTTTGGGCCAGACCTTTCATTCCCCATAGCTATCTTAAAACTAATGGAATTATGGTCACTGGTCCCAAAGTGATCCCTCACTAACACTTCTGTCACCTGCTTTTCCTTATTTCCCAAGGGATGAGGGAGGGAGAGAGGGAGAGCTGGGGAGAGGGATTGACAGTTGTGGAGACAGGTGTTTGTGGAATCCAGGGGAGTTAACAGAACGCAACTGGGGAGAATACAGGTCAGTTTTAATTTAATCTGAATCAATGAAGTGTTAACAGCCTTATGGGCAGTTTTGAAGACAGTCACAATCGATATACAGTCCACAGTGAGATTGGTAACACATCCCTTTTCTCTCTCCACTCCCTCATGTTGTGGGGACTCGCTGCAAGTATTTTACTGGTTTGCATGGCTTTCAGAATTTCTGTAATCGAGGAACACAACCAACAGTGTGTGTGACAGAGAGAGTTTGAGAGATTTAGAGAGAGAGAGAAAGAGAGAGGGAGAGATTGAGAGAGACTCAGAGAGTGGGTGAGAATTCTGCAGTATTTCATGCTTCTCGCTGGGACGGAGATGGACAAATTGAGCAAGTGAGGAACAGAGAGAGTCACAGAGAGACGGGGAGATATTCACCAATTTAAACATTATTGTGGATTTGCAATGGACAGCAGGCTGTTTGAGATTCAGAAACAAGTATATTAAGCTGGAACATTACGGCAAATTGGCACTTATTAAAACATGAACACAAAGAAAACACTCAGACACAGAGAGGCACACACAGACACAGGCATGCAAACATGTAGGCAGAGACACAAAGAGTGACTGATTAACACTTAGATTTCTAACAATAAATGCCCTGATTAAACTGTCACTGGATGGTGGGGTTAACCCAGCAAACCCACACAGCTGGGTCAGAATCAGAACTCACCTTCTGCACTCACTGAAACGCTCCTGTATCACCTGCCTTATTGCAATGGGATGCCGCGTTTGGGAGCAGGACAGGGACATGGGGTGTGGACAACTGCACATGGGGAGGATAAGGACGAGGAATCTATCAGAGAATCCACACAAACCAGGGAGAAACAAACAAGGAAACACATGCTGAAACTGAGAGATTGCTGTGTGGAAAGATTTAGAAATTGTTGGGAACATTGACCCAGTGAAATGTTGCCAATGTGATCAGAATAGATATGGTAAAATCTTTCTGCAGCATTAAGGCACGCAGTGTACTGAGTGGAACAATATTGTAGCATTCCAAAATAAACTCCATTGGGCTTTGTACTGTCTGAATGCACCTGCTATTGGTCTGTGGTTCTGCAATTTCCTCACTGACAAAAACAGGAATACAGTCTGTATAAATGATTCGAGCTTTCAACATGAGGTGCGCTTTGGATGTCAAGGAGAATATAGGACAGGAGAAGGCAAGGAAGGGAAGCTTCTGTTAGATTCTGAAATCACCCACACAGCACAAGATAGGCAGACAATCACACTCACAGCCACAGACTCACGCTCAGACTGTGCTGCAGGCAAAGATTATGAAGGGAAATTGCCAAAAGCATTTGATGGGGACAGTGTAGAGGAAGCTTTACTCTGTATCTAACCCCGTGCTGTATCTGTCCTGGGTGTGTTTGATGGGGGACAATGTAGAGGAAGCTTTACTCTGCATCTAACCCCGTGCTGTATCTGTCCTGGGAGTGTTTGATGGGGACAGTGTAGAGGGAGCTTTACTCTGCATCTAACCCCGTGCTGTACCTGTCCTGGGAGTGTTTGATGGGGACAGTGTAGAGGGAGCTTTACTCTGTATCTAACCCCGTGCTGTACCTGTCCTGGGAATGTTTGATGGGGACAGTGCAGAGGGAGCTTTACTCTGTATCTAACCCCGTGCTGTACCTGTCCTGGGAGTGTTTGATGGGGACAGTGTAGAGAGAGGTTTACTCTGTATCTAACCCCGTGCTGCACCTGTCCTGGGAGTGTTTAATGGGGGACAGTGTAGAGGGAGCTTTACTCTGTATCTAACCCCGTGCTGTACCTGTCCTGGGAGTGTTTAATGGGGACAGTGCAGAGAGAGGTTTACTCTGTATCTAACCCCGTGCTGCACCTGTCCTGGGAGTGTTTAATGGGGGACAGTGTAGAGGGAGCTTTACTCTGTATCTAACCCCGTGCTGTACCTGTCCTGGGAGTGTTTGAAGGGGACAGTGTAGAGGAAGCTTTACTCTGTATCTAACCCCGTGCCTTACCTGTCCTGGGAGTGTTTGATGGGGGACAGTGTAGAGGGAGCTTTACTCTGTATCTAACCCCGTGCTGTACCTGTCCTGGGAGTGTTTAATGGGGGACAGTGTAGAGGGAGCTTTACTCTGTATCTAACCCCGTGCTGTACCTGTCCTGGGAGTGTTTGAAGGGGACAGTGTAGAGGAAGCTTTACTCTGTATCTAACCCCGTGCTGTACCTGTCCTGGGAGTGTTTGAAGGGGACAGTGTAGAGGAAGCTTTACTCTGTATCTAACCCCGTGCTGTATCTGTCCTGGGAGTGTTTGATGGGGGACAGTGTAGAGGGAGCTTTACTCTGTATCTAACCCCGTGCTGTACCTGTCCTGGGAGTGTTTGATGGGGACAGTGTAGATGGAGCTTTACTCTGCATCTAACCCTGTGCTGTATCTGTCCTGGGAGTGTTTGATGGGGACAATGTAGAGGAAGCTTTACTCTGTATCTAACCCCGTGCTGTATCTGTCCTGGGAGTGTTTGATGGGGGACAGTGTAGAGGGAGCTTTACTCTGCATCTAACCCCGTGCTGTATCTGTCCTGGGAGTGTTTGATGGGGGACAGTGTAGAAGCAGCTTTATTCTGTACCTAAACCCATGCTGTACCTGTCCTGGGAGTGTTTGATGGGGACAGTATAGAGGGAGCTTTACTCTGCATCTAACCCTGTGCTGTATCTGTCCTGGGAGTGTTTGATGGGGACAGTGTAGAGGGAGCTTTACTCTGCATCTAACCCTGTGCTGTATCTGTCCTGGGAGTGTTTGATGGGGACAATGTAGAGGAAGCTTTACTCTGCATCTAACCCTGTGCTGTATCTGTCCTGGGAGTGTTTGATGGGGACAATGTAGAGGAAGCTTTACTCTGCATCTAACCCTGTGCTGTATCTGTCCTGGGAGTGTTTGATGGGGACAGTGTAGAGGGAGCTTTACTCTGTATCTAACCCTGTGCTGTATCTGTCCTGGGGGTGTTTGATGGGGACAGGGTAGAGGGAGCTTTACTCTGCATCTAACCCTGTGCTGTATCTGTCCTGGGAGTGTTTGATGGGGGACAGTGTAGAGGAAGCTTTACTCTGTATCTAACCCTGTGCTGTATCTGTCCTGGGAGTGTTTAATGGGGGACAGTGTAGAGGGAGCTTTACTCTGTATCTAACCCCGTGCTGTACCTGTCCTGGGAGTGTTTGAAGGGGACAGTGTAGAGGAAGCTTTACTCTGTATCTAACCCCGTGCTGTACCTGTCCTGGGAGTGTTTGAAGGGGACAGTGTAGAGGAAGCTTTACTCTGTATCTAACCCCGTGCTGTACCTGTCCTGGGAGTGTTTGAAGGGGACAGTGTAGAGGAAGCTTTACTCTGTATCTAACCCCGTGCTGTATCTGTCCTGGGAGTGTTTGATGGGGGACAGTGTAGAGGGAGCTTTACTCTGTATCTAACCCCGTGCTGTACCTGTCCTGGGAGTGTTTGATGGGGACAGTGTAGATGGAGCTTTACTCTGCATCTAACCCTGTGCTGTATCTGTCCTGGGAGTGTTTGATGGGGACAATGTAGAGGAAGCTTTACTCTGTATCTAACCCCGTGCTGTATCTGTCCTGGGAGTGTTTGATGGGGGACAGTGTAGAGGGAGCTTTACTCTGTATCTAACCCCGTGCTGTATCTGTCCTGGGAGTGTTTGATGGGGGACAGTGTAGAAGCAGCTTTATTCTGTACCTAAACCCATGCTGTACCTGTCCTGGGAGTGTTTGATGGGGACAGTATAGAGGGAGCTTTACTCTGCATCTAACCCTGTGCTGTATCTGTCCTGGGAGTGTTTGATGGGGACAGTGTAGAGGGAGCTTTACTCTGCATCTAACCCTGTGCTGTATCTGTCCTGGGAGTGTTTGATGGGGACAATGTAGAGGAAGCTTTACTCTGCATCTAACCCTGTGCTGTATCTGTCCTGGGAGTGTTTGATGGGGACAATGTAGAGGAAGCTTTACTCTGCATCTAACCCTGTGCTGTATCTGTCCTGGGAGTGTTTGATGGGGACAGTGTAGAGGGAGCTTTACTCTGTATCTAACCCTGTGCTGTATCTGTCCTGGGAGTGTTTGATGGGGACAGGGTAGAGGGAGCTTTACTCTGCATCTAACCCTGTGCTGTATCTGTCCTGGGAGTGTTTGATGGGGGACAGTGTAGAGGAAGCTTTACTCTGTATCTAACCCTGTGCTGTATCTGTCCTGGGAGTGTTTGATGGGGACAATGTAGAGGAAGCTTTACTCTGCATCTAACCCCGTGCTGTATCTGTCCTGGGAGTGTTTGATGGGGGACAGTGTAGAAGCAGCTTTATTCTGTACCTAAACCCATGCTGTATCTGTCCTGGGAGTGTTTGATGGGGACAGTGTAGATGGAGCTTTACTCTGTACCTAACCCCGTGCTGCACCTGTCCTGAGATTGTTTGATGGGGGACAGTGTAGAGGGAGCCTTACTCTGTATCTAACCCCGTGCTGTACCTGTCCTGGGAGTGTTTGATGGGGACAGTGTGGATGGAGCTTTACTTTGTGCCTAAACGCGTGCTGTACCTCTCCTGAGAATGTTTGATGGGGGACAGTGTAGAGGGAGCCTTACTCTGTATCTAACCCCGTGCTGTACCTGTCCAGGGTGTGCTTGATGGGGACAGTGTAGAGGGAGCTTTACTCTGCATCAAACCCCGTGCTGTACCTGTCCTGGGAGTGTTTGATGGGGACAGTGTAGAGGGAGCTTTACTCTGTATCTATCCTCATGCTGTAGCTGTCCTGGGAGTATTTGATGGGGGGCAATGTAGAGGGAGCTTTGCTCTATACCGATCCCCATGCTGTACCTGTCAGGGAATGGTGGCTGATCAAAGAGGGCCTGGTGGACTGAAGTGCATTTGCTTCAATGCGAAAAGTTTTGCAGGTGAGACAGATGAACTTAGAGCTTGGATTATTATTTGGAACTTTGATGTTGTTGCCATTCCAGAGACTTGGTTAAGGGAAGGACAGGATTGACGATTTGACATTCGCGGATACAGATGCTTAAGGCTGGACAGAGGGGCATGTAAAAGGGGTGGTGGAGTTGCACTACTGGTTAGAACAAAGAACAGTACAGCACAGGAAACAGGCCCTTCGGACCTCCAAGCCTGTGCCGCTCCTTGGTCCAACTGGACCAATCGTTTGTATCCCTCCATTCCCAGGCTGCTCATGTGACTATCCAGGTAAGTCTTAAACGATGTCAGCGTGCCTGCCTCCACCACCCTACTTGGCAGCGCATTCCAGGCCCCCACCACCCTCTGTGTAAAAAACGTCCCTCTGATGTCTGAGTCATACTTCGCCCCTCTCAGCTTGAGCCCGTGACCCCTCGTGATCGTCACCTCCGACCTGGGAAAAAGCTTAAGGGGAATGTCGCAGCTGTAGTGCAGGAGGACAACTCGGAGTGCTCAGACAGCGAAACAATGTGGGAAGAGCTCAGGAATAGGAAGAGTGTAATTACAATGTTGGGAGTTTCCTACACGCCCCCCAAGGGCCTGCGGGAGATAGAGGAACAGATATGGAGGCAGATTTCGGCAAGGTGTAAAAGTAACAGGGTTGTTGTGATGGGTGATTTTAACTTCACCTGTATTACCATGACTCACTTCGTCCTGGGGTAATGGGGCAGAGTTTGTAAGGACCATCTAGGAGGGCTTCATCAAACAGTATGTAGATAGTCCAACTAGAGAAGGGGCCATACTGGACCTGCTATTGGGGAATGAGTCCAGCCAGGTGGTCGAGGGTTCAGCAGGGGAGCAGATCAGGAACAGTGACCACAACAGTAAGCTTCAAGGTACTGATGGATAGAGATAAGTGTAGTCCTCAAGTGAAGATGCTAAATTGGAAGAAGTCTAATTACAACAGTGTTTGGCAGGAACTGAAGGATGTAGATTGGGGGCAGATGTTTGAGGGCAAATCAACGTCTGGCATTTCGGGAGATCGAATGTAAAGGGGAGCTATACAATAAATGGCAGAACCATCAGGAGTCTCGACACACAGAGGGACCTGGGTGGACAAGTCCACAGATCCTTAAAGGTGGCAGCACAGGTGGAGAGGGTGGTCAAGAAGGTATATCGCATGCTTGCCTTTATTGGACGGGGCATAGAATGTAAAAGTTGGCATATGATGTTGCAGCTGTATAGAACGTTGGTTCGGCCACATTTGGAATACTGCGTCCAGTTCTGGTCGCCACACTACCAGAAGGACGTGGAGGCTTTGGAGAGAGTACAGAGAGTACTCGGATGTTGCCTGGTATGGAGGGTCTTAGCTATGAGGAGAGATTGGGTAAACTGGGGTTGTTCTCCCTGGAAAGACAGAGGATGAGGGGCGACCTAATAGAGGTGTATGAAATTACGAAGGGCATTGATAGGGTGAACAGTGGGAAGCTTTTTCCCAGGTTGGTGGTGACGAACACAAGGGGTCACGGGTTCAAGGTGAGGGGGGCAAGGTTCAACACAGATGTCAGGGGGACGTATTTTACACAGAGGGTGGTGGGGGCCTGGAAAGCACTGCCAAGCAAGGTGATTGAGGCAGACACACTGGGATTATTTAAGACTTATCTAGATAGCCACATGAACAGACTGGGAATAGAGGGATGCAACCGAATGGTCTAGTTGGGCACATGAGCGGCGCAGGCTTGGAGGGCCGAAGGGCCTGTTCCTGTGCTGTTCTGTTCTTTGTTCTTTGTTCATGTGAGTGACATTGAAGTGTCAGTTGATAGGAATTGAGGACCGACACATTCCTGTAAAGATGAAGGATCAATATTGCACGTTTCGGGAACTTTCCGTAATGGGAGACATTCTGAGCCTCGTCAATGGGAAAAAGGAAGCATTTGTCAAGGTGAGGAGGCTGGAAACACACGGAGCAAATGTGGAATACAAGGAAAGCAGAAAGAAACTGAAGCAAGGAGTCAGGAGGGATTAAACGGATCATGAAAACTCATTGGCCTGCAGGATTCAGGAAAAACCCAAGGTTTATAGAATATATATATATATATATAAATCCATACGTGGAGCCGGACGAAATGGGTGAGGTGTTAAATGAATACTTTGCGTCAGTATTCACCAAAGAAAAGGGCTTGGTGGATGATGAGTCTGGGGAAGGGTGTGTCGGTAGTTGGAGTCATGTTGAGATCAAAAAGGAGGAAATATTGCAGGTCTTGAAAACATTCAGGTAGACAAGTCCCCAGGGCCTGATAGGATCTACCCCAGAATACTGAGAGAGGCAAGGGAGGAGGCTGGGGCCTTGAGAGAAATCTCTGTATCCTCACTGGCTGCAGGGGAAGTCCCAGAAAATTGGAGAAGAGCCAATGTTGTTCCTTTGTTTAAGAAGGGTAGCAAGGATAATCCAGGTAATTACAGTCAGATGACCATTATGTCAGTGGTAGAGAAATTATTGGAGAGGATTCTTCGAGACAGTTTTACTGCCAATTGGAAATAAGTGGACGTATGAGCGACGGGCAAGATGGCTTTCTGAAGGAAAGGTCGAGCCACAAGATCTTGATGGAGTTTTTCGAGCAAGTGACGAAGATGATAGATAAGGCAAAGGCAGTGGATGTTGTGGACATGGACTTCAGTCAAGGCTTTGACAAGATACCTCATGCTGGAATGGCAAAAAAATGGTGAAGTCACACGGAATCGGAGGAGAGCTGGCAAGATGGATACAGAATTGTCTTGGCCATAGAAGGCAGGGTGTAAGAGTAGGTGGTGGCTTTTCTGATTGGAAGGCTGTGACTAGCGGTGTTTCACAGTTCTGGGACCTTTGTTCTTCGTTGTTTATTGCAAATGATTTGGAGGAAAATGCAGCTGGTCTGATTGGTAAGTTCGCAGACGACGCAGAAATTGGTGGAGTTGCAGGAGTGAAGAGGATTGTCAGAGGATACAGCAGGATATAGACTGGTTGGAAACATTGGCGGAAAAATGGCAGATGGAGTTTCATCCACATAAATGTGAGGTGATGCAATTTGGAAGGTTTAATACATGTAGGAATTATACAGTTAACGAAATAACCATTGAGGAGTATTGACAGCAGAGAGACCTGGGCGTATATATCCCCCGATCAATGAACGTGGCAACACAGGTGGATAAGGTAGTCAAGAAGGCAGACGGCAAGCTCGCCTTCATCGGTCGGGGCATTGAGTTTACAAATTGGCAGGTCATGCTGCAGCTGTACAGAAACTTAGTTCGGTCACATTTAAAATATTGATGTAGAATTCTGGTTGCCACACCACAGAAGGGTGTGGATGCTGTGGAGAGGGTACAGAAGAGGTTTACCTGAATGTTGGCTGCTCTGGATGGTATTAGCTGTGAGGAGAGATTGGATGAACTCGGTTTGTTTTCACTGGAACAACGGAGGTTGAGGGGCGACCTGATAGAGGTTTACAAGATTATGAGTGTCATGGATCGAGTAGAGAGTCAGATGCCCTTTCTGAGGGTAGAGACGGCAAGTACGAGAGGACAGAGGTTTAAGGTGCATTCTTGTTTTTCCCCAGAGTAAAACAAATGCCAGTCAAGATGTTGGAATGCTCCTCCTGCAGGATGTGGGAGGTCAGGGAGACCTCCGGTATCCCTGACGACAGCACCTGCAAAAGATGCATTCAGCTGCAGCTGCTAGCAAAGCGGGAACTGGAGAAGGAGCTTGATGACCTCCATCTAATTCGGGAGAATGAGGAGTTTATAGACAGTAGCTTTAGGGAGATAGTTACACCTAAGCAGCAGAGCACAGGAAATTGGGTTACTGGAAGGAGAGGAAATGGCAGTGTGAAAGGACAGACAGAGCAGGGTTCCCCTGTGGCCAGACCCCTCCACAACAGGTATACTGAATTGGATACTGTTGTGGGAGATGCTTTACCTGGGACAAGCTGCGACAGCCGGAACTCTGATACTGAGTCTGGTTCTACAGCGCAAAAGGGTGGGATGAAGAAGAGGAGAGCAGTAGTGATAGGGGACTCGATGGTCAGAGGTACGGACAGGAGGTTCTGTGGTCGGGACAGAGACTCCCGCATGGTTTGTTGCCTCCCAGGTGCCAAGGTCAGGGATGTCTCTGATCGCGTGCACAGCGTTCTAAAGTGGGAAGGTGATCAGCCAGATGTCGTGGTACACGTCGGTACAAATGACGTGGGAAGGAAGAGTGAGGAGGTCCTAAAGAGTGAGTACAAAGAGCTTGGAAGGAAGTTAAAAATCAGGACCCTGAGGGTAGTAATCTCAGGATTGCTACCTGAGCCACTTGCCAGTGAGGGCAGGAGTAGGATGCTTGGGCGGATGAACACGTGGCTGAGGAACTGGTGCAGGGGGCAGGGTTTCCAATTCTTGGATCATTGGGACCTCTTCTGGGGCAGGTGGGACCTGTACAAGAGAGACGGGTTACACTTAAACTACAAGGGAACCAATATACTTGCAGGGAGATTTGCTAGTGTTATTGGGGAGCGTTTAAACTAGATTTGCAGGGGGATGGGAACCAGAGTGCCAGAGCAGATAGTGGAGCAGGGGTGAAAAGACAGGTTAGTTCAAGCAAAATCACAAATGGAAGAGTAGAGTGTGGTGGAAATAATATTTTGAGGTGTGTCTATTTCGATGCCAGGAGTATTGTGGGGAAGGCAGATGAGCTGAAGGCGTGGATAGACACGTGGAAATATGACATTTTAGCCATTAGTGAAACGTGGCTACAGGAGGGGCAGGACTGGCAGCTCAATGTTCCAGGGTTCCAATGTTTCAGGCGGGATAGAGGCAGAGGGATAAAAGGTGGGGGGGGGGGGGCGGCATTGTTCGTCAAGTGACACAATCCTCAAGGATCACCCTAAATAGTGACACAATCCCAAAGGATCACTCGAAATCGTGACACAATCCACAAGGATCGTTTTAAATAGTGACACAATCCACAACGATCACTCTAAATAGTGACACAATCCCCAAGGATCATTCCAAATAGTGACACAATCCCCAAGGATCACTCTAAATAGTGACACAATCCCCAAGGATCACTCACAATAGTGACACAATCCACAAGGATGACTCTAAATAGTGACACAATTCCCAAGGTTCACTCTAAATAGTGACACAATCACCAAGGATCACACTAAATAGTGACAAAATCCCCAAGGACCACTCTAAATAGTGTCACAATCCCCAATGATCACTCTAAATAATGACACAATCCCCAAGGATCGCACTAAATAGTGACACAATCCCCAAGGACCACTCTAAATAGTGTCACAATCCCCAAGGATCACTCTAAATAGTGACACAATCACCAAGGATCATTCTAAATAGTGACACAATCCCCAAGGATCACTCTAAATAGTGACACAATCCCCAAGGATCATTCTAAATAGTGACACAATCCCCAGGGATCATTCTAAATAATGACAAAATCCCCAAGGATCACTCTAAATAGTGACACAATCCTCAAGGATCACTCTCAATATTGAAACAGTCCCCAAGGATCACTCTAAATAGTTACACAATCCCCAAGGATCACTCTAAATAATGACACAATCCACAAGGATCACTCGAAATAGTGACACAAACCCCAAGGATCACTCTAAATAGTGACACAATCCCCAAGGATCACTCTAAATAGTGACACAAACCCAAAGGATCACTCTAAATAGTGACACAATCCCAAAGGATCACTCTAAATAGTGACACAAACCCCAAGGATCACGCTAAAGAGTGACACAATCCCCAAGGATCACTCTAAATAGTGACACAATCCCCAAGGATAACTCTAAATAGTGACACAATCCCCAAGGATCACTCTAAATAGTTACACAATCCGAAAGGATCACTCTAAATAGTGACACAAACCCCAAGGATCACTCTAAATAGTGACACAATCCCCAAGGATCACTCTAAATATTTACACAATCCCCAAGGATCACTCTAAATAGTGACACAATCCCCAAGGATCACTCTAAATAGTGACACAATCCCCAAGGATCACTCTAAATGGTGACACAATTCCCAAGGATTAATGTAAATTGTGACTCAATCCCCAAGGATCACTCTAAATAGTGACACAATCCCCAAGGATCACTCTAAATAGTGACACAATCCCCAAGGATCACTCTCACTAGAGACACAATCCCCAAGCATTACTCTAAATAGTGACACAATCCCCAAGGATCACTCTAAATAGTGACACAATCCCCAAGGATCACTCTAAATGGTGACACAATCCCCAAGGATCACTCTAAATAGTGACACAATCCCCAAGGATCACTCTAAATAGTGATACAATCCACAAGGATCACTCTAAATAGTGACACAACCCCAAGGATCACTCTCAATAGAGACACAATCCCCAAGGATCACTCTAAATAGTGACTCAATCCCAAGGAACACTCTAAATAGTGACACAATCCCCAAGGATCACTCTAAATAGTGACACAATCCCCAAGGATCACTCTCAATAATGACACAATCCCCAAGGATCACTCTAAATAGTGACACAATCCCCAAGGATCACTCTAAATAATGACACAATGCACAAGGATCACTCTAAATAAAGACACAATCCCGAAGGATCACTCTAAATAATGACACAATCCACAAGGATCACTCTAAATAGTGACACAATCCCCAAGGATCACTCTCTATCGTTACACAATCCACAAGGATCACTCTAAATAGTGACACAATCCCCAGGGATCATTCTAAATAATGACAAAATCCCCAAGGATCACTCTAAATAGTGACACAATCCTCAAGGATCACTCTCAATATTGAAACAGTCCCCAAGGATCACGCAGAATAGTGACACAATCCCCAAGGATCACACGAAATACTAACACAATCCCCAAGGTTGACTCTAAATACAAACACAATGCCCAAGGATCACTCTAAATAGTGACACAATACCCAAGGATCACTCTAAATAGTGACACAAACCCCAAGGATCACACGAAATACTAACACAATTCCCAAGGATCACTCTAAATAATGACACAATCCCCAAGGATCACTCTAAATAGTGACACAATCCCCAAGGATCACTCTAAATAAGGACACAATCCACAAGGATCACTCTAAATATTTACACAATCCCCAAGGATCACTCTAAATAATGACACAATCCACAAGGATCACTCGAAATAGTGACACAAACCCCAAGGATCACTCTAAATAGTGACACAATCCCCAAGGATCACTCTAAATAGTGACACAATCCCCAAGGATCACTCTAAATAGTGACACAAACCCCAAGGATCACTCTAAATAGTTACACAATTCGAAAGGATCACTCTAAATAGTGACACAAACCCCAAGGATCACTCTAAATAGTGACACAATCCCCAAGGATCACTCTAAATATTTACACAATCCCAAAGGATCACTCGAAATAGTGACACAATCCCCAAGGATCACTCTAAATAGTGACACAATCCCCAAGGATCACTCTAAATGGTGACACAATTCCCAAGGATTAATCTAAATTGTGACTCAATCCCCAAGGATCACTCTAAATAGTGACACAATCCCCAAGGATCACTCTAAATAGTGACACAATCCCCAAGGATCACTCTCAATAGAGACACAATCCCCAAGCATTACTCTAAATAGTGACACAATCCCCAAGGATCACTCACAATAGTGACACAATCCACAAGGATGACTCTAAATAGTGACACAATTCCCAAGGTTCACTCTAAATAGTGACACAATCACCAAGGATCACACTAAATAGTGACAAAATCCCCAAGGACCACTCTAAATAGTGTCACAATCCCCAATGATCACTCTAAATAATGACACAATCCCCAAGGATCGCACTAAATAGTGACACAATCCCCAAGGACCACTCTAAATAGTGTCACAATCCCCAAGGATCACTCTAAATAGTGCCACAATCACCAAGGATCATTCTAAATAGTGACACAATCCCCAAGGATCACTCTAAATAGTGACACAATCCCCAAGGATCATTCTAAATAGTGACACAATCCCCAGGGATCATTCTAAATAATGACAAAATCCCCAAGGATCACTCTAAATAGTGACACAATCCTCAAGGATCACTCTCAATATTGAAACAGTCCCCAAGGATCACTCTAAATAGTGACACAATCCCCAAGGATCACACGAAATACTAACACAATCCCCAAGGTTGACTCTAAATACAAACACAATGCCCAAGGATCACTCTAAATAGTGACACAATACCCAAGGATCACTCTAAATAGTGACACAAACCCCGAGGATCACACGAAATACTAACACAATCCCCAAGGATCACTCTAAATAATGACACAATCCCCAAGGATCACTCTAAATAGTGACACAATCCCCAAGGATCACTCTAAATAAGGACACAATCCACAAGGATCACTCTAAATATTTACACAATCCCCAAGGATCACTCTAAATAATGACACAATCCACAAGGATCACTCGAAATAGTGACACAAACCCCAAGGATCACTCTAAATAGTGACACAATCCCCAAGGACCACTCTAAATAGTGACACAAACCCAAAGGATCACTCTAAATAGTGACACAATCCCAAAGGATCACTCTAAATAGTGACACAAACCCCAAGGATCACTCTAAAGAGTGACACAATCCCCAAGGATCACTCTAAATAGTGACACAATCCCCAAGGATAACTCTAAATAGTGACACAATCCCCAAGGATCACTCTAAATAGTTACACAATCCGAAAGGATCACTCTAAATAGTGACACAAACCCCAAGGATCACTCTAAATAGTGACACAATCCCCAAGGATCACTCTAAATATTTACACAATCCCCAAGGATCACTCTAAATAGTGACACAATCCCCAAGGATCACTCTAAATAGTGACACAATCCCCAAGGATCACTCTAAATAGTGACACAATCCCCAAGGATCACTCTAAATGGTGACACAATTCCCAAGGATTAATGTAAATTGTGACTCAATCCCCAAGGATCACTCTAAATAGTGACACAATCCCCAAGGATCACTCTAAATAATGACACAATCCACAAGGATCACTCTAAATAGTGACACAAACCCCAAGGATCACTCTAAATAGTGACACAATCCCCAAGGATCACTCTAAATATTTACACAATCCCCAAGGATCACTCTAAATAATGACACAATCCACAATGATCACTCTAAATAGTGACACAAACCCCAAGGATCACTCTAAATAGTGACACAATCCCCAAGGATCACTCTAAATATTTACACAATCCCCAAGGATCACTCTAAATAGTGACACAATCCCCAAGCATTACTCTAAATAGTGACACAATCCCCAAGGATCACTCTAAATAGTGACACAATCCCCAAGGATCACTCTAAATGGTGACACAATCCCCAAGGATCACACGAAATACTAACACAATCCCCAAGGATCACTCTAAATAATGACACAATCCCCAAGGATCACTCTAAATAAGGACACAATCCACAAGGATCACTCTAAATATTTACACAATCCCCAAGGATCACTCTAAATAATGACACAATCCACAAGGATCACTCGAAATAGTGACACAAACCCCAAGGATCACTCTAAATAGTGACACAATCCCCAAGGACCACTCTAAATAGTGACACAAACCCAAAGGATCACTCTAAATAGTGACACAATCCCAAAGGATCACTCTAAATAGTGACACAAACCCCAAGGATCACTCTAAAGAGTGACACAATCCCCAAGGATCACTCTAAATAGTGACACAATCCCCAAGGATAACTCTAAATAGTGACACAATCCCCAAGGATCACTCTAAATAGTTACACAATCCGAAAGGATCACTCTAAATAGTGACACAAACCCCAAGGATCACTCTAAATAGTGACACAATCCCCAAGGATCACTCTAAATATTTACACAATCCCCAAGGATCACTCTAAATATTTACACAATCCCCAAGGATCACTCTAAATAGTGACACAATCCCCAAGGATAACTCTAAATAGTGACACAATCCCCAAGGATCACTCTAAATAGTTACACAATCCGAAAGGATCACTCTAAATAGTGACACAAACCCCAAGGATCACTCTAAATAGTGACACAATCCCCAAGGATCACTCTAAATATTTACACAATCCCCAAGGATCACTCTAAATAGTGACACAATCCCCAAGGATCACTCTAAATAGTGACACAATCCCCAAGGATCACTCTAAATAGTGACACAATCCCCAAGGATCACTCTAAATGGTGACAGAATTCCCAAGGATTAATGTAAATTGTGACTCAATCCCCAAGGATCACTCTAAATAGTGACACAATCCCCAAGGATCACTCTAAATAGTGACACAATCCCCAAGGATCACTCTCACTAGAGACACAATCCCCAAGCATTACTCTAAATAGTGACACAATCCCCAAGGATCACTCTAAATAGTGACACAATCCCCAAGGATCACTCTAAATGGTGACACAATCCCCAAGGATCACACGAAATACTAACACAATCCCCAAGGATCACTCTAAATAATGACACAATCCCCAAGGATCACTCTAAATAAGGACACAATCCACAAGGATCACTCTAAATATTTACACAATCCCCAAGGATCACTCTAAATAATGACACAATCCACAAGGATCACTCGAAATAGTGACACAAACCCCAAGGATCACTCTAAATAGTGACACAATCCCCAAGGACCACTCTAAATAGTGACACAAACCCAAAGGATCACTCTAAATAGTGACACAATCCCAAAGGATCACTCTAAATAGTGACACAAACCCCAAGGATCACTCTAAAGAGTGACACAATCCCCAAGGATCACTCTAAATAGTGACACAATCCCCAAGGATAACTCTAAATAGTGACACAATCCCCAAGGATCACTCTAAATAGTTACACAATCCGAAAGGATCACTCTAAATAGTGACACAAACCCCAAGGATCACTCTAAATAGTGACACAATCCCCAAGGATCACTCTAAATATTTACACAATCCCCAAGGATCACTCTAAATATTTACACAATCCCCAAGGATCACTCTAAATAGTGACACAATCCCCAAGGATCACTCTAAATAGTGACACAATCCCCAAGGATCACTCTAAATGGTGACACAATTCCCAAGGATTAATGTAAATTGTGACTCAATCCCCAAGGTTCACTCTAAATAGTGACACAATCCCCAAGGATCACTCTAAATAGTGACACAATCCCCAAGGATCACTCTCACTAGAGACACAATCCCCAAGCATTACTCTAAATAGTGACACAATCCCCAAGGATCACTCTAAATAGTGACACAATCCCCAAGGATCACTCTAAATAAGGACACAATCCACAAGGATCACTCTAAATATTTACACAATCCCCAAGGATCACTCTAAATAATGACACAATCCACAAGGATCACTCGAAATAGTGACACAAACCCCAAGGATCACTCTAAATAGTGACACAATCCCCAAGGACCACTCTAAATAGTGACACAAACCCAAAGGATCACTCTAAATAGTGACACAATCCCAAAGGATCACTCTAAATAGTGACACAAACCCCAAGGATCACTCTAAAGAGTGACACAATCCCCAAGGATCACTCTAAATAGTGACACAATCCCCAAGGATAACTCTAAATAGTGACACAATCCCCAAGGATCACTCTAAATAGTTACACAATCCGAAAGGATCACTCTAAATAGTGACACAAACCCCAAGGATCACTCTAAATAGTGACACAATCCCCAAGGATCACTCTAAATATTTACACAATCCCCAAGGATCACTCTAAATAGTGACACAATCCCCAAGGATCACTCTAAATAGTGACACAATCCCCAAGGATCACTCTAAATGGTGACACAATTCCCAAGGATTAATGTAAATTGTGACTCAATCCCCAAGGATCACTCTAAATAGTGACACAATCCCCAAGGATCACTCTAAATAGTGACACAATCCCCAAGGATCACTCTCACTAGAGACACAATCCCCAAGCATTACTCTAAATAGTGACACAATCCCCAAGGATCACTCTAAATAGTGACACAATCCCCAAGGATCACTCTAAATGGTGACACAATCCCCAAGGATCACACGAAATACTAACACAATCCCCAAGGATCACTCTAAATAATGACACAATCCCCAAGGATCACTCTAAATAGTGACACAATCCCCAAGGATCACTCTAAATAAGGACACAATCCACAAGGATCACTCTAAATATTTACACAATCCCCAAGGATCACTCTAAATAATGACACAATCCACAAGGATCACTCGAAATAGTGACACAAACCCCAAGGATCACTCTAAATAGTGACACAATCCCCAAGGACCACTCTAAATAGTGACACAAACCCAAAGGATCACTCTAAATAGTGACACAATCCCAAAGGATCACTCTAAATAGTGACACAAACCCCAAGGATCACTCTAAAGAGTGACACAATCCCCAAGGATCACTCTAAATAGTGACACAATCCCCAAGGATAACTCCAAATAGTGACACAATCCCCAAGGATCACTCTAAATAGTTACACAATCCGAAAGGATCACTCTAAATAGTGACACAAACCCCAAGGATCACTCTAAATAGTGACACAATCCCCAAGGATCACTCTAAATATTTACACAATCCCCAAGGATCACTCTAAATATTTACACAATCCCCAAGGATCACTCTAAATAGTGACACAATCCCCAAGGATCACTCTAAATAGTGACACAATCCCCAAGGATCACTCTAAATGGTGACACAATTCCCAAGGATTAATGTAAATTGTGACTCAATCCCCCAGGATCACTCTAAATAGTGACACAATCCCCAAGGATCACTCTAAATAGTGACACAATCCCCAAGGATCACTCTCACTAGAGACACAATCCCCAAGCATTACTCTAAATAGTGACACAATCCCCAAGGATCACTCTAAATAGTGACACAATCCCCAAGGATCACTCTAAATAAGGACACAATCCACAAGGATCACTCTAAATATTTACACAATCCCCAAGGATCACTCTAAATAATGACACAATCCACAAGGATCACTCGAAATAGTGACACAAACCCCAAGGATCACTCTAAATAGTGACACAATCCCCAAGGACCACTCTAAATAGTGACACAAACCCAAAGGATCACTCTAAATAGTGACACAATCCCAAAGGATCACTCTAAATAGTGACACAAACCCCAAGGATCACTCTAAAGAGTGACACAATGCCCAAGGATCACTCTAAATAGTGACACAATCCCCAAGGATAACTCTAAATAGTGACACAATCCCCAAGGATCACTCTAAATAGTTACACAATCCGAAAGGATCACTCTAAATAGTGACACAAACCCCAAGGATCACTCTAAATAGTGACACAATCCCCAAGGATCACTCTAAATATTTACACAATCCCCAAGGATCACTCTAAATAGTGACACAATCCCCAAGGATCACTCTAAATAGTGACACAATCCCCAAGGATCACTCTAAATAGTGACACAATCCCCAAGGATCACTCTAAATAGTGACACAATCCCCAAGGATCACTCTAAATGGTGACACAATTCCCAAGGATTAATGTAAATTGTGACTCAATCCCCAAGGATCACTCTAAATAGTGACACAATCCCCAAGGATCACTCTCACTAGAGACACAATCCCCAAGCATTACTCTAAATAGTGACACAATCCCCAAGGATCACTCTAAATAGTGACACAATCCCCAAGGATCACTCTAAATGGTGACACAATCCCCAAGGATCACTCTAAATAGTGACACAATCCCCAAGGATCACTCTAAATAGTGATACAATCCACAAGGATCACTCTAAATAGTGACACAACCCCAAGGATCACTCTCAATAGAGACACAATCCCCAATGATCACTCTAAATAGTGACTCAATCCCAAGGAACACTCTAAATAGTGACACAATCCCCAAGGATCACTCTAAATAGTGACACAATCCCCAAGGATCACTCTCAATAATGACACAATCCCCAAGGATCACTCTAAATAGTGACACAATCCCCAAGGATCACTCTAAATAATGACACAATGCACAAGGATCACTCTAAATAGTGACACAATCCCGAAGGATCACTCTAAATAATGACACAATCCACAAGGATCACTCTAAATAGTGACACAATCCCCAAGGATCACTCTCTATCGTTACACAATCCCCAAGGATCACTCTAAAGAGTGACACAATCCCCAGGGATCATTCTAAATAATGACAAAATCCCCAAGGATCACTCTAAATAGTGACACAATCCTCAAGGATCACTCTCAATATTGAAACAGTCCCCAAGGATCACGCAGAATAGTGACACAATCCCCAAGGATCACACGAAATACTAACACAATCCCCAAGGTTGACTCTAAATACAAACACAATGCCCAAGGATCACTCTAAATAGTGACACAATACCCAAGGATCACTCTAAATAGTGACACAAACCCCAAGGATCACACGAAATACTAACACAATTCCCAAGGATCACTCTAAATAATGACACAATCCCCAAGGATCACTCTAAATAGTGACACAATCCCCAAGGATCACTCTAAATAAGGACACAATCCACAAGGATCACTCTAAATATTTACACAATCCCCAAGGATCACTCTAAATAATGACACAATCCCCAAGGATCACTCTAAATAGTGACACAAACCCCAAGGATCACTCTAAATAGTGACACAATCCCAAAGGATCACTCTAAATAGTGACACAAACCCCAAGGATCACTCTAAATAGTGACACAATCCCCAAGGATCACTCTAAATAGTGACACAATCCCCAAGGATCACTCTAAATAGTGACACAATCCCCAAGGATCACCCTAAATAGTGACACAAACCCCAAGGATCACTCTAAATAGTTACACAATCCGAAAGGATCACTCTAAATAGTGACACAAACCCCAAGGATCACTCTAAATAGTGACACAATCCCCAAGGATCACTCTAAATATTTACACAATCCCAAAGGATCACTCTAAATAGTGACACAATCCCCAAGGATCACTCTAAATAGTGACACAATCCCCAAGGATCACTCTAAATGGTGACACAAATCCCAAGGATTAATCTAAATTGTGACTCAATCCCCAAGGATCACTCTAAATAGTGACACAATCCCCAAGGATCACTCTAAATAGTGACACAATCCCCAAGGATCACTCTCAATAGAGACACAATCCCCAAGCATTACTCTAAATAGTGACACAATCCCCAAGGATCACTCTAAATAGTGACACAATCCCCAAGGATCACTCTAAATAGTGACACAATCCCCAAGGATCACTCTAAATGGTGACACAATCCCCAAGGATCACTCTAAATAGTGACACAATCCCCAAGGATCACTCTAAATAGTGATACAATCCACAAGGATCACTCTAAATAGTGACACAACCCCAAGGATCACTCTCAATAGAGACACAATCCCCAAGGATCACTCTAAATAGTGACTCAATCCCAAGGAACACTCTAAATAGTGACACAATCCCCAAGGATCATTCTAAATAGTGACACAATCCCCTAGGATGACTCTCAATAATGACACAATCCCCAAGGATCACTCTAAATAGTGACACAATCCCCAAGGATCACTCTACATAATGACACAATGCACAAGGATCACTCTAAATAGTGACACAATCCCGAAGGATCACTCTAAATAATGACACAATCCACAAGGATCACTCTAAATAGTGACACAATCCCCAAGGATCACTCTCTATCGTTACACAATCCACAAGGATCACTCTAAATAGTGACACAATCCACAAGGATCATTTTAAACTGTGACACAATTCACAAGGATCACTCAAATTAGTGACAAATTCTCCAAGGATCACTCTCAATATTGAAACAATCCCCATTGATCACGCAGAATAGTGACACAATCCCCAAGGATCACACTAAATAGTGACACAATCCCCAAGGATCACTCTGAATAGTGACACAATCCCAAAGGATCACTCTAAATAGTGACACAATCCCAAAGGATCACTCTAAATAGTGACACAATTTTCCAAGGATCACTCTAAATAGTGACACAATCCGTAAGGATCACTCTCAATAGTGACACAATCCCCAAGGATCACTCTAAATAGTGACACAATCCCCAAGGAGCCCCCTAAATAGTGACACAATCCCCAAGGATCACTCTAAATAGTGACATAATCCCAAGGGCACTCTAAATAGTGACACAATCCCCAAGGATCACTCTACATAATGACACAATCCCCAAGGATCACTCTCAATAGTGACACAATCCCCAAGGATCACTCTAAATGATGACACAATCCACAAGGATCACTCTAAATAGTGACACAATCCCCAAGGATCACTCTAAATAATGACACAATCCACAAGGATCACTCGAAATAGTGACACAATCCCCAAGGATCACTCTAAATAGTGACACAATCCCCAAGGATCACTGTAAATGGTGACACAATCCCCAAGGATCACTGGAAATAGTTACACAATCCCCAAGGATCACTCTAAATAGTGACACAATCCACGAGGATCACTCGAAACAGTGACACAAACCACAAGGATCACTCTAAATAGTGACACAATCCCCAAGGATCACTCTAAATAAAGACACAATCCCCAAGGATCACCCTAAATAGTGACACAAACCCAAAGGATCACTCTAAATAGTGACACAATCCCCAAGGATCACTGTAAATAGTGACACAATTCCAAAGGATCACTCTAAATAGTGACACAATCCCCAAGGATCACTCTAAATAGTGACACAATATCCAAGGATCACTCTAAATACTGACACAATTCCCAGGGATCACTCTAAATAGTGACACAATCCCCATGGATCACTCTAAATAGTGACACAATCCCCAAGGATCACTCTCAATAGAGACACAATCCCCAAGGATCACTCTAAATAGTGATACAATCCACAAGGATCACACAAAATAGTGACACAATCCCCAAGGATACTCTTAATAATGACACAATTCCCAAGGACCACTCAATATAGTGACACAATCACAAGGAACACTCTAAATAGTGACACAATCCCCAAGGATCACTCTAAATAATGACACAATCCCCAAGGATCACTCAAAATAGTGACACAATCCCCAAGGATCATTCTAAATAGAGACACAATCCCCAGGGATCACTCTAAATAGTGACACAATCCACAAGGATCACTCTAAATAGTGACACAATCCCCAAGGATCACTCTCAATAGAGACACAGTCCCCAAGGATCACTCTAAATAGTGACACAATCACAAGGAACACTCTAAATAGTGACACAATCCCCAAGGATCACTCTAAATAGTGACACAATCCCCAAGGATCACTCTAAATAATGACACAATCCACAAGGATCACTCTAAATAGTGACACAATCCCCAAGGAACACTCTAAATAATGACACAATCCACAAGGATCACTCTAAATAGTGACACAATCCCCAAGTATCACTCTAAATAATGACACAATCCAAAAGGATCACTCTAAATAGTGACACAATCCCCAAGGATCACTCTCAATCGTTACACAATCCACAAGGATCACTCTAAATAGTGACACAATCCACAAGGATCATTTTAAACTGTGACACAATTCACAAGGATCACTCAAATTAGTGACAAATTCTCCAAGGATCACTCTCAATATTGAAACAATCCCCAATGATCACGCAGAATAGTGACACAATCCCCAAGGATCACTCTAAATAGTGACACAATCCCCAAGGATCACTCTAAGTAGTGACACAATACCCGAGGATCACTCTAAATAGTGACACAATCCCCAAGGATCACTCTCAATAGTGACACAATCCACGAGGATCACTCTAAATAGTGACACAAACCCCACGGATCACTCTAAATAGTGACACAATCCCCAAGGATCACTCTAAGTAGTGACACAATACCCGAGGATCACTCTAAATAGTGACACAATCCCCAAGGATCACTCTAAATAGTGACACAATCCCCAAGGATCACTCTCAATAATGACACAATCCCCAAGGATCACTCTAAATAGTGACACAATCCCCAAGGATCACTCTAAATAATGACACAATGCACAAGGATCACTCTAAATAGTGACACAATCCCGAAGGATCACTCTAAATAATGACACAATCCACAAGGATCACTCGAAATAGTGACACAATCCCCAAGGATCACTCTCTATCATTACACAATCCACAAGGATCACTCTAAAGAGTGACACAATCCCCAGGGATCATTCTAAATAATGACAAAATCCCCAAGGATCACTCTAAATAGTGACACAATCCTCAAGGATCACTCTCAATATTGAAACAGTCCCCAAGGATCACGCAGAATAGTGACACAATCCCCAAGGATCACACGAAATACTAACACAATCCCCAAGGTTGACTCTAAATACAAACACAATGCCCAAGGATCACTCTAAATAGTGACACAATACCCAAGGATCACTCTAAATAGTGACACAAACCCCAAGGATCACACGAAATACTAACACAATTCCCAAGGATCACTCTAAATAATGACACAATCCCCAAGGATCACTCTAAATAGTGACACAATCCCCAAGGATCACTCTAAATAAGGACACAATCCACAAGGATCACTCTAAATATTTACACAATCCCCAAGGATCACTCTAAATAATGACACAATCCCCAAGGATCACTCTAAATAGTGACACAAACCCCAAGGATCACTCTAAATAGTGACACAATCCCAAAGGATCACTCTAAATAGTGACACAAACCCCAAGGATCACTCTAAATAGTGACACAATCCCCAAGGATCACTCTAAATAGTGACACAATCCCCAAGGATCACCCTAAATAGTGACACAAACCCCAAGGATCACTCTAAATAGTTACACAATCCGAAAGGATCACTCTAAATAGTGACACAAACCCCAAGGATCACTCTAAATAGTGACACAATCCCCAAGGATCACTCTAAATATTTACACAATCCCAAAGGATCACTCTAAATAGTGACACAATCCCCAAGGATCACTCTAAATAGTGACACAATCCCCAAGGATCACTCTAAATGGTGACACAAATCCCAAGGATTAATCTAAATTGTGACTCAATCCCCAAGGATCACTCTAAATAGTGACACAATCCCCAAGGATCACTCTAAATAGTGACACAATCCCCAAGGATCACTCTCAATAGAGACACAATCCCCAAGCATTACTCTAAATAGTGACACAATCCCCAAGGATCACTCTAAATAGTGACACAATCCCCAAGGATCACTCTAAATAGTGACACAATCCCCAAGGATCACTCTAAATGGTGACACAATCCCCAAGGATCACTCTAAATAGTGACACAATCCCCAAGGATCACTCTAAATAGTGATACAATCCACAAGGATCACTCTAAATAGTGACACAACCCCAAGGATCACTCTCAATAGAGACACAATCCCCAAGTATCACTCTAAATAGTGACTCAATCCCAAGGAACACTCTAAATAGTGACACAATCCCCAAGGATCATTCTAAATAGTGACACAATCCCCTAGGATCACTCTCAATAATGACACAATCCCCAAGGATCACTCTAAATAGTGACACAATCCCCAAGGATCACTCTAAATAATGACACAATGCACAAGGATCACTCTAAATAGTGACACAATCCCGAAGGATCACTCTAAATAATGACACAATCCACAAGGATCACTCTACATAGTGACACAATCCCCAAGGATCACTCTCTATCGTTACACAATCCACAAGGATCACTCTAAATAGTGACACAATCCACAAGGATCATTTTAAACTGTGACACAATTCACAAGGATCACTCAAATTAGTGACAAATTCTCCAAGGATCACTCTCAATATTGAAACAATCCCCATTGATCACGCAGAATAGTGACACAATCCCCAAGGATCACACTAAATAGTGACACAATCCCCAAGGATCACTCTGAATAGTGACACAATCCCAAAGGATCACTCTAAATAGTGACACAATCCCAAAGGATCACTCTAAATAGTGACACAATTTTCCAAGGATCACTCTAAATAGTGACACAATCCGTAAGGATCACTCTCAATAGTGACACAATCCCCAAGGATCACTCTAAATAGTGACACAATCCCCAAGGAGCCCCCTAAATAGTGACACAATCCCCAAGGATCACTCTAAATAGTGACATAATCCCAAGGGCACTCTAAATAGTGACACAATCCCCAAGGATCACTCTACATAATGACACAATCCCCAAGGATCACTCTCAATAGTGACACAATCCCCAAGGATCACTCTAAATGATGACACAATCCACAAGGATCACTCTAAATAGTGACACAATCCCCAAGGATCACTCTAAATAATGACACAATCCACAAGGATCACTCGAAATAGTGACACAATCCCCAAGGATCACTCTAAATAGTGACACAATCCCCAAGGATCACTGTAAATGGTGACACAATCCCCAAGGATCACTGGAAATAGTTACACAATCCCCAAGGATCACTCTAAATAGTGACACAATCCACGAGGATCACTCGAAACAGTGACACAAACCACAAGGATCACTCTAAATAGTGACACAATCCCCAAGGATCACTCTAAATAAAGACACAATCCCCAAGGATCACCCTAAATAGTGACACAAACCCAAAGGATCACTCTAAATAGTGACACAATCCCCAAGGATCACTGTAAATAGTGACACAATTCCAAAGGATCACTCTAAATAGTGACACAATCCCCAAGGATCACTCTAAATAGTGACACAATATCCAAGGATCACTCTAAATACTGACACAATTCCCAGGGATCACTCTAAATAGTGACACAATCCCCATGGATCACTCTAAATAGTGACACAGTCCCCAAGGATCACTCTCAATAGAGACACAATCCCCAAGGATCACTCTAAATAGTGATACAATCCACAAGGATCACACAAAATAGTGACACAATCCCCAAGGATACTCTTAATAATGACACAATTCCCAAGGATCACTCAATATAGTGACACAATCACAAGGAACACTCTAAATAGTGACACAATCCCCAAGGATCACTCTAAATAATGACACAATCCCCAAGGATCACTCTAAATAGTGACACAATCCCCAAGGATCATTCTAAATAGAGACACAATCCCCAGGGATCACTCTAAATAGTGACACAATCCCCAAGGATCACTCTAAATAGTGACACAATCCCCAAGGATCACTCTAAATAGTGACACAATCCCCAAGGATCACTCTAAATAATGACACAATCCACAAGGATCACTCTAAATAGTGACACAATCCCCAAGGAACACTCTAAATAATGACACAATCCACAAGGATCACTCTAAATAGTGACACAATCCCCAAGTATCACTCTAAATAATGACACAATCCAAAAGGATCACTCTAAATAGTGACACAATCCCCAAGGATCACTCTCAATCGTTACACAATCCACAAGGATCACTCTAAATAGTGACACAATCCACAAGGATCATTTTAAACTGTGACACAATTCACAAGGATCACTCAAATTAGTGACAAATTCTCCAAGGATCACTCTCAATATTGAAACAATCCCCAATGATCACGCAGAATAGTGACACAATCCCCAAGGATCACTCTAAATAGTGACACAATCCCCAAGGATCACTCTAAGTAGTGACACAATACCCGAGGATCACTCTAAATAGTGACACAATCCCCAAGGATCACTCTCAATAGTGACACAATCCACGAGGATCACTCTAAATAGTGACACAAACCCCACGGATCACTCTAAATAGTGACACAATCCCCAAGGATCACTCTAAATAGTGACACAATCCCAAACGATCACTCTAAATAGTGACACAATCCCCAAGGATCACTCTGAATAGTGACACAATCCCCAAGGATCACTGTAAATGGTGACACAATTCCCAAGGATTTCTCTAAATAGTGACACAATCACCAAGGATCATTCTAAATAGTGACACAATCCCCAAGGATCACTCTAAATAGTGACGCAATCCCCAAGGATCACTCTAAATAGTGACACAATCCCCAAGGCTCATTCTAAATAATGGCAAAATCCCCAAGGATCACGCTAAATAGTGACACAATCCCCAAGGATCACTCTCAATATTGAAACAGTCCCCAAGGATCACGCTGAATAGTGACACATTCCCCAAGGATCACACTATTTAGAGTCATCCTTGGGGATTGTGTCACTATTGTGAGTGATCCTTGGGGATTGTGTCACTATTTAGAGTGATCCTTGGGGATTGTGTCACTATTTGGAGTGATCCTTGGGGATTGTGTCACTATTTAGAGTGATCCTTGGGGATTGTGTGACTTGACCAACAATGCCACCCCCCCACCTTTTATCCCTCTGCCTCTATCCCGCCTGAAACATTGGAACCCTGGAACATTGAGCTGCCAGTCCTGCCCCTCCTGTAGCCAAGTTTCACTAATGGCTATAATGTCATATTTCCACGTGTCTATCCACGCCTTCAGCTCATCTGCCTTCCCCACAATACTCCTGGCATTGAAATCGACACACCGCAAAGTATTATTTCCACCACACTCTACCCTTCCATTTGTGATTTTGCTTGAACTAACCTGTCTTTTTATCCCTGCTCCACTATCTGCTCTGGCACTCTGGTTCCCATCCCCCTGCAAATCTAGTTTAAACGCTCTCCAATAACACTAGCAAATCTCCCTGCAAGTATATTGGTCCCCTTGTAGTTTAAGTGTAACCCGTCTCTCTTGTACAGGTCCCACCTGCCCCAAAAGAGTTCCCAATGATCCAAGAATTGGAAACCCTGCCCCCTGCACCAGTTCCTCAGCCACGTGTTTATCCGCCCGAGCATCCTACTCCTGCCCTCACTGGCATGTGGCTCAGGTAGCAATCCTGAGATTACTACCCTCGGGGTCCTGCTTTTTAACTTCCTTCCAAGCTCTTTGTACTCACCCTTTAGGACCTCCTCACTCTTCCTTCCCACGTCATTGGTACCGATGTGGACCACGACATCTGGCTGATCACCTTCCCACTTTAGAACGCTGTGCACGTGATCAGAGACATCGCTGACCTTGGCACCCGGGAGGTAACAAACCATGCGGGAGTCTCTGTCCCGACCACAGAACCTCCTGTCCGTACCTCTGACCATTGAGTCCCCTATCACTACTGCTCTCCTCTTCTTCATCCCACCCTTTTGCGCTGTAGAGCCGGACAGAGTATCAGAGTTCCAGCTGTTGCAGCTTGTCCCAGGTAAAGCATCTCCCACAACAGTATCCAATTCAGTATACCTGTTGTGGAGGGGTATGGCCACAGGGGAACCCTGCTCTGCCTGTCCTTTCACACTGCCATTTCCTCTCCTTACAGTAACCCAATTTCCTGTGCTCTGCTGCTTAGGTGTAACTGTCTCCCTAAAGCTACTGTCTATATACTTCTCATTCTCCCGAATTAGATGGAGGTCATCAAGCCCCTTCTCCAGTTCCCTAACAAGCTTTGCTAGCAGCTGCAGCTGAATGCATCTTTTGCAGGTGCTGTCGTCAGGGATACCGGAGGTCTCCCTGATCTCCCACATCCTGCAGGAGGAGCATTCCAACATCTTGCCTGGCATTTTTTTCTTACTCCTCAGCCTGCTCCTGTGGAACACAGAGGGGGACATAGGGACACAGCGAGAGAATCACAGATACACACAGGGACACACAGAGAGAGAATCACAGATACACACAGGGACACAGAGAGAGAGAATCACAGATACACACAGGGACACACAGAGAGAGAATCACAGATACACACAGGGACACAGAGAAAATCAGAGAAACACACAGGGACACAGAGAGAGAGAGAGAATCACAGCTACACACCGGGGCACACAGCGAGAGAGAATCAGAGAAACACACAGGGACACACAGAGAGATTATCACAGATATACACAGGGAGACAGAGGGTGAATCACAGATCCACACAGGGATACAGTGAGAGATTCACATATACACACAGGAACACAGGGAAAGAATCATAGATACACAACGGAGACAGAGAGAGAATTACATATACACACAGGGACACTGAGAAAGAATCAGAGGTACACACAGGGACACAGCGAGAAAATCATTGGTGCACACAGGGTCATCGAGAGAATCACAGATACACACAGGAACAGAGAGAAAGAATCAGAGATACACACAGAGACACTGAGAGAATCCAAGGTAAACAAAACGATTGTGAAATAGAATTACAGCGAGATTGTGAAAGATTTGCATCGACAGACACCACAACAGATATGTGAACATGTTCACATGTACACAAAAGACAATGAAATAGACCTACACAGGGACTCAAAGAGAATCACAGATAACCGCAGGGCCAGAGAGAGAGAATCACAGATATACACAGGGACACAGAGAGAAAATCACAGATATACACAGGGACACAGAGAGAGAATCACAGATACACACAGGGACACAGAGAGAATCACAGATACACACAGGGACACAGAGAGAATCACAGATACACACAGGGACACAGAGAGAATCACAGATACACACAGGGACACACAGAGAGAATCACAGATACACACAGGGACACAGAGAGAATCACAGATACACACAGGGACACAGAGAGAGAATCACAGATACACACAGGGACACAGAGAGAATCACAGATACACACAGGGACACAGAGAGAATCACAGATACACACAGGGACACAGAGAGAATCACAGATACACACAGGGACACAGAGAAAATCACAGATATACACAGGGACTCAAAGAGAATCACAGATAACCGCAGGGCCATGGAGAGAGAATCACAGATATACACAGGGACACAGAGAGAAAATCACAGATACACACAAGGACACAGAGAGAATCACAGATACACACAGGGACACAGAGAGAATCACAGATACACACAGGGACACAGAGAGAATCACAGATACACACAAGGACACAGAGAGAAAATCGTTGATGCACACAGGGACACAAACAGGGAATGACACATACACATAGGAACCGCATGTGAAAAATGGTATGGTGCATGGGAAATCTATTTGCACGGCGATTGTGGGAATGCGGGAGATTCACAGATACAGACTGGGGAGAGAGACAGAATGTTACCGAGAGGCAAAGATGGACTGAGAGAAAAGCAAACACAGCTAACCACAGGTACAGAGGGGAATTAAAGTGTCACCCCATCACATCTAATAAACATTAACCTCGTCCATCACCATTGTACAGGGACTGCAGTCTGTCACACAAACAAGATCCACTGCAGGAACTCACCAAGACTCCTTCAGCAGCACCTTCCTAACCAGTAAACAGTATTCCGAGACAGAGCAGAAACTGAGAACATCACCATCAGCAACACCACCTCCAATACACACACCATGCTGACTTGGAACGCTATCACTGTTCCATTGCTGTCACTGAGTCAAATCCAGACACTTCCTCCCCAACACCGAATGGACAGCAGCAATGTCAAAAAGCAGCTCACCATCACATTCTCAAGGGCAACGTGTGATGGTTCATTCCTGCTGGCCTTGCACTTCAGGAGGGAGTTACTGGATTTGACTCAGTGACAGTGAAGGAACGACAATATAGATTGCAAGTCAGGATGGTGTGTGATTCGGAGATGAACATTCAGGTGGTGACGTTGTAATGTTTCTCACATCCTTGTCCTTCCAGGTTACAGATTGGAGGTGTGTAAGGAGCCGTCACAGGAGGGAAATGCTTCTTCCCTGCAGTTTGTAGACAGTACACATTGCTGGAAAACTGCACAGAGGTGGACAGAGGGAATGTTTAAGGCGATATCCGCATCATTCATTCAGTTATCTTTGCTTTTAAAGACACTGTTCAGGGACAGAAAGGGAAAGACAAACACAGATACACACAGGAACACAGAGAAAATCACAGAAACACACAGGGACACAGAGAGAGAATCACAGATACACACAGGAACACAGAGAGAGAATCACAGATACACACAGGGACGCAGAGAGAGAGAATCACAGATACACACAGGAACACAGAGAGAGAATCACAGATACACACAGGGACACACAGAGAGAATCACAGATACACACAGGAACACAGAGAGAGAATCACAGATACACACAGGAACACAGAGAGAGAATCACAGATACACACAGGGACACAGAAAGAGAATCACAGATACACACAGGAACACACAGAGAGAGAATCACAGGTACACACAGGGACACAGAGAGAGAATCACAGATACACACAGGGACACAGAAAGAGAATCACAGATACACACAGGAACACACAGAGAGAGAATCACAGGTACACACAGGGACACAGAGAGAGAATCACAGATACACACAGGAACACAGAGAGAGAATCACAGATACACACAGGGACACAGAGAAAATCAAAGAAACACACAGGAACGCAGAGAGAGAATCACAGATACACAGAGGGACACAGGGAAAGAATCATAGATACACAAGGGACACAGAGAGAGAATCACAGGTACACACAGGGACAGAGAGAGAGAATCATAGATACACACTGGGGCCCACACAGAGAGAGAATCACAGATACACACAGGGACACACAGAGAGAGAATCACAGATACACACTGGGACACAGAGAGAGAACTACAGATACACACAGGGGCACAGAGAGAATCACACATACATACAGGGACACACAGAGAGAATCACAGATACATACAGAGACACACAGAGAGAATCAGAGATACACACAGGGACACAGAGAGAGAACTACAGATACACACAGGGGCACAGAGAGAATCACACATACATACAGGGACACACAGAGAGAATCACAGATACACACAGGGACACAGAGAAAATCACAGAAACACAGAGGAACACAAAAAGAGAGAGAATCACAGATACACACAGGGACACAGAGAGAGAGTGGGAGTGTGAATGTGAGGGTGGGAGTGTGAATGTGAGAGGGGGAGTGTGAATGTGAGAGGGGGAGTGTGAATGTGAGAGGGGGAGTGTGAATGTGAGAGGGGGAGTGTGAATGTGAGAGGGGGAGTGTGAATGTGAGAGGGGGAGTGTGAATGTGAGAGGGGGACTGTGAATGTGAGAGGGGGAGTGTGAATGTGAGAGGGTGAGTGTGAATGTGAGAGGGGGAGTGTGAATGTGAGAGGGGGAGTGTGAATGTGAGAGTGGGAGTGTGAATGTGAGAGGGGGAGTGTGAATGTGAGAGGGGGAGTGTGAATGTGAGAGGGGGAGTGTGAATGTGAGAGGGGGAGTGTAAATGTGAGAGGGGGAGTGTGAGTGTGAGAGGGGGAGTGTGAATGTGAGAGGGGGAGTGTGAATGTGAGAGGGGGAGTGTGAATGTGAGAGGGGGAGTGTGAATGTGAGAGGGGGAGTGTGAATGTGAGAGGGGGAATGTGAGTGTGAGAGGGGTAGTGTGAATGTGAGAGGGGGAGTGTGAATGTGAGAGTGGGAGTGTGAATGTGAGAGGGGGAGTGTGAATGTGAGAGTGGGAGTGTGAATGTGAGAGGGGGAGTGTGAATGTGAGAGGGGGAGTGTGAATGTGAGAGTGGGAGTGTGAATGTGAGAGGGGGAGTGTGAATGTGAGAGGGGGAGTGTGAATGTGAGAGGGGGAGTGTGAATGTGAGAGGGGGAGTGTGAATGTGAGAGGGGGAGTGTGAATGTGAGAGGGGGAGTGTGAATGTGAAAGTGGGAGTGTGAATGTGAGAGGGGGAGTGTGAATGTGAGAGGGGGAGTGTGAATGTAGGAGGGGGAGTGTGAATGTGAGAGGGGGAGTGTGAATGTGGGAGGGGGAGTGTGAATGTGAGAGGGGGAGTGTGAATGTGAGAGGGGCAGTGTGAATGTGAGAGGGGGAGTGTGAATGTGAGAGGGGGAGTGTGAATGTGACAGGGGGAGTGTGAATGTGAGAGGGGAAGTGTCAATGTGACAGGGGGAGTGTCAATATGGGAGTGTTGATGCGTGCCGGGGTGTGCTGAGTTCGGGGGGGGGGGGGGTTGCGAGAGAGGGGAAGTGTTGAGGGGAGAGAGAGTGTGTGGAGGGGAGAGGTAAAGTTTACTGATTAGTCACAAATAAGGCGTACATTGACACTGCAATGAAGTTGCTGTGAAATTCCCCGAGTTGTCAGACGCCGGCACCTGTACGGGTCAACTCACCTCGACAGTAAGTCTCTGAGACATTGCGAGGGGACTGGAGACCAACAGGAAACCCACGCAGACACGGGGGAAACACAGAGAGTGACCCAAGCCCGGAATTGAACCCGGGCACGTGACGCTGTGAGGCAGCAGTGCCAACCACTGTGCCACCGTGCCACCCCTGGGAGAGTGCTGAGGGGACAGGGAGAGGGTTGAGGGGAGAGGGAGAGGGTTGAGTGGAGAGGGAGAGTGTTGAGGGGAGAGGAAGAGGTTTGAGGGTAGAGGGAGAGGGTTGAGGGGAGAGGGAGAGTGTTCAGGGAGAGGGAGAGTGTTGAGGGTGGACAGGGAGAGGGTTGAGGGGAGAGGGTTGAGGGGAGAGGGAGAGTGTTGAGGGGGAGAGGGAGAGTGTGGAGGGTGGAGAGGGAGAGTGCTGAGTGGAGAGGGTTGAGAGTGGAGGGGAGAGGGAGAGAGCTGAGGGGAGAGGAAGAGTGTTGAGGGGAGAGGGGAGTGTTGAGAGTGGAGAGCGAAAGGGTTGAGGGGAGAGCGAGAGGGTTGTGGGGTGAGCGAGAGGGTTGAGGGGAGAGCGAGGGTGCTGAGGGGAGAGGGAGAGGGTTGAGGGGAGATCAAGAGGGTTGTGGGGTGAGGGAGAGGTTGAGGGGAGAGCGAGGGTGCTGAGGGAAGAGGATTGAGGGGTGAGGGCGAGTGTTGAGGGGGAGAGGGAGCGTGTTGAGGGGAGAGGGAGCGGGTTGAGGCGTGAGGGAGAGGGTTGAGGGGGAGGGAGAGGGTTGAGGGGAGAGGGTTGAGGGGGAGGGAGCGTGTTGAGGGGAGAGGGAGAGTGCTGAGGGGAGAGGGAGAGTGCTGAGGGGAGAGGGTTGAGGGGAGAGGGGGTGGGCGGAGGGGAGAGGGAGAGGGTTGAGGGGCGAGGGAGAGGGTTCAGGGGGGAGGGAGAGGGTTGAGGAGAGAGGGTTGAGGGGAGAGGGAAGCGTTGAGGGGGAGGGAGAGGGTTGAGGGGGGAGGGAGATTGCTGAGGGGCGCGGGAGAGTGCTGAGGGGAGAGCGTGGGTGCTGAGGGGAGAGGTTTGAGAGTGGAGGGGAGAGGGAGAGTGCGGAGAGGGAGAGTGCGGAGGGGAGAGGGAGAGTGCGGAAGGGAGAGGGAGAGTGTGGAGGGGAGAGGGAGAGTGTTGAGGGGGGAGAGGGAGAGGGTTGAGGGGTGAGAGAGAGTGTTTAGCGGGGAGGGAGAGTGCTGAGGGTTGAGAGTGGAGGTGAGAGGGAGAATGTTGAGGGTAGAGGGTGAGGGTTGAGGGGAGAGGGTTGAGGGCAGAGGGAGAGAGAGAGGGTTAAGGGGAGAGGGAAAGGGTAGAGGGGAGAGTGTTGAGGGGGAGGGAGAGGGTTGAGGGGAGAGGGAGAGTGTTGAGGGGAGAGGGAGAAGGTGGAGGGGAGAGGGAGAGGGTTGAGGGGGAGAGGGAGAATGCTGAGGGGAGAGGGTGGGTGCTGAGGGCAGAGGTTTGAGAGTGGAGGGGAGAGGGACAGTGCGGACGGGAGAGGGAGAGTGTTGAGGGGAGAGGGAGAGTGTTGAGGGGTGAGGGAGAGGGTTGAGGGGTGAGGGAGAGGGTTGAGGGGAGAGGGGGAGGGTTGAGGGGGAGAGGGAGAGGGTTGTGGGGAGAGGGAGTGTGTTGAGGGGAGAGGGAGTGGGTTGAGTGGAGAGGGAGAGGGTTGAGGGGAGAGGGAGAGGGTTGAGGGGAGAGGGAGAGTGCTGAGGGGAGAGAGTTGAGGGGGGAGGGAGAGGGTTGAGGGGAGAGGGAGAGGGTTGAGGGGAGAGGGAGAGGTTTGAGGGGAGAGGGAGAGGGTTGAGGGGAGAGGGAAAGGTTTGAGGGGAGAGGGAGAGTGCTGAGGGGAGAGGGTGGGTGCTGAGGGTAGAGGGTTGAGGGGAGAGCGAGAGGGTTGAGGGGAGAGCGAAAGGGTTGAGGGGAGAGGGAGAGGGTTGAGGGAGAGGGTTGAGGGGGGAGGGAGAGGGTTGAGGGGGGAGGGAGAGGGTTGAGGGGAGAGGGTTGAGGGGAGAGGGAGATTGCTGAGGGGAGCGGGAGAGTGCTGAGGGGAGAGCGTGGGTGCTGAGGGGAGAGGTTTGAGAGTGAAGGGGTGAGGGAGCATGCGGAGGGGAGAGGGAGAGTGTGGAGGGGAGAGGGAGAATGTTGAGGGGGGAGAGGGAGAGTGTTGAGGGGGGAGAGGGAGAGGGTTGGGGGGTGGGAGAGGGCTGAGTGGGGAGGGTTGAGAGTGGAGGTGAGAGGGAGAATGTTGAGGGTAGAGGGAGAGGGTTGAGGGGAGAGGGAGAGGGTAGAGGGGAGAGTGTTGAGGGGGAGGGAGAGGGTTGAGGGGAGAGGGAGAGTGTTGAGGGGAGAGGGAGAGTGTTGAGGGGAGAGGGAGAGTGTTGAGGGGAGAGGGAGAGTGTTGAGGGGTGAGGGAGAGGGTTGAGGGGTGAGGGAGAGGGTTGAGGGGAGAGGGAGAGTGTTGAGGGGAGAGGTTGAGGGTTGAGGGGAGAGGGGGAGAGTTGAGGGTGGAGGGAGAGGCTTGAGGGGAGAGGGAGAGGGTTGAGGGGAGAGGGTTGAGGGGAGTAGGAGAGGGTTGAGGGGAGAGGGAGAAGGTTGAGGGGAGAGGGTGAGGGCTGAGGGGTGAGGGAGAGGGTTGAGGGGAGAGGGAGGGTGTTGAGGGGAGAGGGTTGAGGGGAGAGGGTTGAGGGGAGAGGGAGAGTGTTGAGGGGAGAGGGTTGAGGGGAGAGGGAGAGGGTTGAGGGGAGAGGGAGGGAGTAGAGGGAGGGGGTTGAGGGGAGAGGGTTGAGGGGAGAGGGCTGAGGGGAGAGGGAGAGGGTTGAGGGGAGAGGGTTGAGGGGAGAGGGCTGAGGGGAGAGGGCTGAGGGGAGAGGGTTGAGGGGAGAGGGCTGAGGGGAGAGGGAGAGGGTTGAGGGGAGAGGGTTGAGGGGAGAGGGCTGAGGGGAGAGGGAGAGCGTTGAGGGGAGAGGGTTGAGGGGAGAGGGCTGAGGGCTGAGGGGGGAGGGTTGAGGGGTGAGGAAATGGAATGCATGATTATTAACTGTCCTTTGGTTCAATGGCAAACACATTCCTGAATGACAGTTTATTGGTGTGAATAATGGACAGCTTGAAATTCCACCTCCTGTTTATAATAATGCTGATCAGATCCGATAGGGTCTGGTGAATTTAATGATGAATTCAATAATTCTGTATTTGAGAACTTCCTGCAAATGGAATATCAGAAAAGCAGCATAATACATATTTCTGGGATTGAGTGTACTGTGCTGTGTTGGGGCTTTGAGAAAGTCACGTACTCGCTCCCGAAATGTATCTATAAAAACTCAGTGACTAACGTGTTGGTCTGGAAATGCAAAAGGTTTTTTCTTTACATGTTTGAACCTGCCTCACTGAGGTTCTGGTTTTTGACAATGTCCATCCAGATATTTTCTCTGGGAGGATATTTGACACTTCAGTCACGGTTTCATACGGAGCCAAGAGTTAGTTTTGGAAAAGCTGATTTATGTCCCTCCTGCAGGCTCAGAGTTAGTTTAAAATTATTAATTCAGCAAAGGACCTGCTAAAACTGACCGCTCAAACAACACAATGTGAAACAAATGTTATTCAGTCGGTCTCGGGGGCAATAAACTCGCTGGTGTCCAGGGAATTGGAAAGCGTCACAAACAACAGATGGAGCAAGTTGGCGTCAGGCTGTTTAACCACAGAGGAGACACAACCCAGATTGAAAATGCTCCTTTGTCAGCAAAGTTAAAGCTGCTGTTATAAAGTGTATAATACAACACAATCTAGGAGCCCGTGCGGGAGACAGACACTGGGACAGAGAACTTCAAACACTGTTCATCAACTCACAGAGAGAAAAAAAATCAACAAATAATTAAACACCCACCTCACTCAAGAAAAGCGTTGAGCATTCTGCCGTTCCAGTCTCTCCACTGAATTTTCTGTATCTCAGTCTGCTTGCTGTATCTCAGCCGCTAACACACTCTCCTTTAATTTCCAAGGTTCAAACAATCCGACAACTTCTGACCCGATTTTCCTCATTGCAGTTTGTTCCCGTCTCCTGCACGGAATTAAACAGCGGCGTTTACCTGTGTGTCTGTTTCCAGGGAATCAGCTTCTTCATCCTGCAACAGAATGGTCCTGGAAACAAACAGTGTCGGTTTTAAGTGGATAGCAGGTGAGGATCCGCCCCTATTGACAAAGGAAGTTAGAACCAAAAGAACCATAGAAAATTACAGCTCAGAAACAGGCCTTTTGGCCCTTCTTGTCTGTGCCGAACCATTTTATGCCTAGTCCCACTGACCTGCACTTGGACCATATCCTTCCACACCCCTCTCATTCATGAACCCGTCCAAGTTTTTCTTAAATGTTAAAAGTGACCCCGCATTTACCACTTTATCCGGCAGCTCATTCCACACTCCCACCACTCTTTGCGTGAAGAAGTCCCCCCTAATATTCCCTTTAAACTTTTCTCCTTTCACCCTTAACCCATGCCCTCTGGTTTTTTTCTCCCCGAGCCTCAGCGGAAAAAGTCGAAGTCACTCTCCTTGTACTAGCGTTCAGGTGAAGAGCAGGTAATGTTTATTTTGACACTGAAATGTTTAAACATTACGTTTTGAATATGTTTAACACTTGTTTCAAATTCACTAAATTAAATTCTAATGCGAACAATTAAAATCCATCAAATTATCATTGGAACATCCTATCATTGTCCCTAGTTGAAAATGTAGCGACTGTTCCTTGGTAATATGTTTTTAAAAAAATATCTGAATCAGTTTGGAATGTATTCGAGGATTAGCGCCATTCCTACCACTCTCCCCTGTCCCCACCCCCACCCCAAAATCCCCAACGCCCCCAACGCCCCCAATCCCCAACGCCCCCAATCCCCAACGCCCCCAATCCCCAACGCCACCACCTCTCTCTGAAAACAGAAACCAACAGGCTACTGACGCACTGAGAGTGGAAATTCGAACTCATCATCATTTTAAATAGTCTTATTCTCTGACGTTGCCCCAACTTCTTGATCCGCGCCTGTCCAAAAGGGGAAATATTACCTGAGAATTCTCCCTGCTCGATAGGAAAGTTTTATTTCGTTTATCGCTCGTTAATAATTTGTTTGATTTCAGAAACAAGGTGATGACATTAAATATCAGCAGAGGTTCGAGCGTTGGACAAATACATTCTGCTCCGACATTCCCATTTTTTTCATCTTACATCAAACATGTGTTCAGATTGTCGACAGTTTCGGATTTTTTTTGGCCTTTCTTCATGCATTAAACCTACATCTGGAGAGAATATAAACTGAATACATTCTCTTATTGAAAACTTAATTCGATCCTTAATAACAACCTCTGATTCAAAGCTCCAATCTATTCCATTAGTCTGTTCCCAGTAACTCTCATAGAGTTACAGAGTCAGTCAGCACATAAACAGTCCCTTCGGCCCATCATGTCCATGCTGGCCATCAATTACCAATCTGCAATCACCTCATTTACCAGCACTAGATCCGTATTGGATTATGCCTTGACTATTAAAGTGCTAGTCCAGGCGCCTGTTCCATATTCCCACCATTCTGTGTGTGAAATAACATTTCCTCATATCCCCTCTTAACCACTTTCCCCTCTCCATGTTCCCATGCCCACCTGCCAGAGACACATGAAGTAAAAGTTTACTTCATCGTCACTAGTAAGGCTTACGTTAACACTACAATTAATTACTGTGAAATTCCCCTAGTCGCCACACTCCGGCGCCTAATCGGGTCAATGAACTTAACCAGCACGTCTTTCTGACTGTGGGAAGAAACTGGAGCACTCGGAGGAAACCCAGGCTGTCACGGGGAGAACGTGCTAACTCCACACATACAGTGACAAACGCCAGGAATCTGAGCGGATTCCTTGGTGCTGTGACACAGCAGCGCTAACCACTGTGCCACGCATCTGCCATTGGGAGAGATTCTGACAATATACCGTGTCTACCTTTCTGATAATTTTGTGTATCTCTATGAAGTTTTCCCTCAGCCTCCGTGCCTCCAGTGAAAGTGAACCCCGATTACCCTGTCTCTCCATAATGGCTGCAATTTCCCGTTCCAGACAACTCCTTGCTGAACCTCACTCTCAGCCCTCTCCAGTGGAATTATTCCATCCCAGAGTTTGGCGACCAGACTTTACACAATATTCCATCTGTGGATTAACTAATGATCTGAGATGGGCCTGGACCCCACTGCTCCTATAGCCTATGTCTTGGATAATGAAGGCAAGCATTCAGTATGTCTTCTAAACTAACATATCTAGCAGCACCGGCTCCATCAGGGATCAAGGGACTTGCACCCCAGGTTCACGTTAGTCCTCAGTACTCCCTGCTGCCATTCTTGAATAAAGGGATCACATTAGATATCCCACGGTCACTTCGGCGAAGATGTCGATATCTCCCTCAGTGTGTCCCTGCAATCTCCTTCCGTGACTGCCACAGAAGACTGAGGTATAATTGCTTCAGGCCCTGGGGGTTTATGCACCAATATTCCCGCTAACACATCCAATCCCTCCTTCTTATTGATCTTAACGTGTCCTTGAATCTTACTGTTCCTGCTGAAATCTCCAGGTTTAAAATGTTTCCCCTCTGTGTATAAAGTTGAAAAAATAATGTTCGGCCTCAACCACGTCCTCTGACTCCTCGCACAGAGGTTCCTTTGTGCTCTGATGGGCCCCACTTTTCCCTGGTCATCCTTCCGCACCCAACATACTGAGAAAATGCCTTGCGGTTTTCCTTAGTGTGGTCTGCCAATTATATGTTGTGGTCCCTCTTTTCCCTCCTGATTGGTTTTTCAGCAGCTTGCTGAGGCCCTCCCTCATTTTCCGTGCTCTGCACATACCACTTACTCCTTTTCCTCCCTTTTATGGAACCCTCGATACCTCTTGGCTTCCAGGATTCCCTGGACTTGCCAAACTTACTCTTCACTCTGAGAGAAAACCAACGGGCCCTGCATTCTCACTCTGGCACTTTAATAGACATCCAGATTCCAAATATATATTGACCTGTAAGGAACTGATCCCAGTCTACGTTTGCTGGAAACTGTCTTATGATATTGAAATCGTCTTTCCCCCAATTCAAGTACTTGTTCACTGAACTCTCTTTATTCCTTTCCATATAACTGAGAAGCTGAGAGATTTTTGGCCACTGTTCCAAAAATGCCCGCCTCCTGACACTGCGACCAATTGCCTGGCTTCATTCCCTTTGATTAGGTCTGGGACAGCACTTGCCCCATTCCAAACTGATTCAGAAATTTTAAAAAGCATATTACTAGTGAACAGTCGCTACATATTCAACAAGGGACAATGATAGGATGTTCCAATGATAATTGGATGGATTTTAGTTGTTCGCATTAGAATTTAATATAATGAATTTGAAACAAGTGTTTAATGTATTCAAAACTTAATGTTTAAACATTTCAGTGTCAAAGTAAGCATTTCCTGCTCTTCACCTGAACGCTAGTATAAGGAGGGTGACTTCAACTCCCTTTGTCAAAAGGGGCGGATCCTCACCTGCTATCCATTTAAAATCGGCACTGTTTGTTTCCAGGACCATCCTGCTGCAGGATGAAGAATCTGATTCCCCAGAAAACAGACACACAGGTAAACGCCGCTGTTTGTTTCCAGGACCATCCTGCTACAGGATGTCGGACCTGCTTTCCCTGCAAACAGACACAACGGTAAACGCAATTCAGGTTCAATTCAGAGCATTAGACATGGTCCCATAATTCACCTTCAGACTACATCGCCCACAAGATTGCGCCCATCAAACACTTACAAGGATAAGCTCCCTCTACATTGTCCACCAACTGCAATGAGTGCAGAGGTAGCACAGGCTGAGATACAAAGATATTGTCCTTCTGCACAGTCCAAACACTAAACTTCAGTGCAGTTGTAGTAAAGTCTCTCAAACTCCAAATCACCCTGAGTGAGCAGTATGTACACTGCACCCCCCTGAGTCTCTGTCATCTTTAAATCTCTGTCTCTCCATTGAAATATTCATGTGGGACAACTATCCATTGTGCCAGTCGCCATCTTCATTTTTTGTTTCAGATCATTTTCAAGCTGCCTTTCCCCCGTTGGCCGTGTTCCTTTAATTCTCAAAACCGGACTTTGACACAAGGCCCTAAAATCCTTGCAACCAGTCGCCATACTACAGGGACTGGAAAGAGAATCCGGAACGGATCTCACTGAGGATTGGCCATATCCAATTTTATAAGATGATGCGACAGCGTGGCGACTCTTTGCGAGCTCTGCACGATATGATTAGAATGGATAACCCGCAAAACAATACTTCACATCAACCAATCAGATCAGTGACCACCCTTGCAGAACATGTTCAGAAGTGGAGGTGTTCGCTGATATCTGTACAATCTTCAGCATGATTTGTGAATCATTAGATGCTGAAACAGTGCGTGTCCAAATGCAGAAAGACCAGACCAGTTTCCAGGTCTGGTAGTCACTTCAGAAACAGAATCCGTGCGAGAAAATCAACAAAGATTAAACACTCACCTCAACCAACAGAAGAGTGGAACGTTCTGCTTTCCCGGTCTGGACACTGAATCCTCTGAATCTCAATCTGTGTGTAATACCTCAGCCGCTGGTGCACTCTCCCTTAATGTCCAAGGTTCAAACAATCCGACAGTTTATGACACCGTTTTCCAGAGTTCTGTCTTTTGCCGCCATCTGAAGCAGCGGCGTTTACCTGCCTGGCTGTTTGCAGAGTCATGATGTGGAGATGCCGGCGTTGGACTGGGGTAAACACAGTAAGAAGTTTAACAACACCAGGTTAAAGTCCAACAGGTTTATTTGGTAGCAAAAGCCATACAAGCTTTCGGAGCTCCAAGCCCCTTCTTCAGGTGAGTGGGAATTCTGTTCACAAACAGAGCATATAAAGATACAAACTCAATTTACATGAATAATGGTTGGAATGCGAATACTTACAACTAATCAAGTCTTTAAGAAACAAAACAATGTGAGTGGAGAGAGCATCAAGACAGGCTAAAAAGATGTGTGTTGTCTCCAGACAAGACAGCCAGTAAAACTCTATTCGGCCTCTGATATTCGGGTAAGCGTTCTCCAAGGCGGCCTTCACGACACACGACAGCGCAGAGTCGCTGAGCAGAAACTGATAGCCAAGTTCCGCACACACGAGGACGGCCTCAACCGGGATATTGGGTTCATGTCACACTATTTGTAACTCCCACAGTTGCGTGGACCTGCAGAGTTTCACTGGCTGTCTTGTCTGGAGACAATACACATATTTTTAGCCTGTCTTGATGCTCTCTCCACTCACATTGTTTTGTTTCTTAAAGACTTGATTAGTTGTAAGTATTCGCATTCCAACCATTATTCATGTAAATTGAGTCTGTGTCTTTATATGCCCTGTTTGTGAACAGAATTCCCACTCACCTGAAGAAGGGGCTTAGAGCTCCGAAAGCTTGTGTGGCTTTTGCTACCAAATAAACCTGTTGGACTTTAACCTGGTGTTGTTAAACTTCTTACTGTGTTTGCATAGTGACCATCATCTTCATCCTGCAGCAGATTTGTCCTGGAAACAAATAAACATCGACTTTCAGCACAGCGGACAGCAGGTGGGGATCCGGCCCTATTGAAAATGGAAGGTGAAAACATACCAAAACAGCTATGATTCAGGACAAGAGCAAGTTTAAACATAGAAACATAGGAGATAGCAGCAGGAGGAGGCCTTTTGTCCCTTCGAGCCTGCTCCGCATTTCATTTCGATCATGGCTGTTCATCCAACTCAATAGTCTAAATCTCTCTTTAGTGCTTATTCAGATAGATTTAGAGAAAAGTTCACTGAATTCCTGTTATAAGAATTGTTTCCTTTAACTTGCAAATGTTCTTAATAACACTAAGTTTGAACCTGCGAACAAGTCCGTGTCCTTTGATTGTCTCGCAGCAGCACCTGGGTAAAGGCGTTTTTCAGCAACAAACTGGTGGAAAGTCTGTCTGTGAGTTGCCACTGACAACACATGTTTCCAGAATCTGAACAAATCTGGATTCTGTGTCGGCTAAAGGCAGTTTTTCCCCCGTTCTTTAAACGGGAATTAAATCACATCACAACAAAATAACACAGAAAGCTGGACCTTCAAAAACAGGTCAAACCAAATCCGCCGATACAGCAACACAGAAAGCGATTCTGTTCCAGGATCAGTCAACAGACCTGGGAATAAAAATAGATGCAAAAGGATGTCAGGTGGTTCAAATGGGTGTCCATGGACTGGTGGAAGGGGTTTCAGTGGAACGAATAAACACACACAAGATTGGAAGGCAGGTGATGGGATAGGCGAAGGCAGACATTTCACCAACATGTGAGTGACAAAACACTTCCATGAACACGTCTTCAGAAAATGTCCAAAATCCTCCATTACAAACAATACACGTTCAAATGGAATGCATTATTATTAACTGTCCTTTGGTTCAATGGCAAACACATTCCTGAATGACAGTTTATTGGTGTGAATAATGGACAGCTTGAAATTCCACCTCCTGTTTATAATAATGCTGATCATATCCGATAGGGTCTGGTGATTTTAACGATGAATTCAATAATTCTGTATTTGAGAACTTCCTGCAAATGGAATATCAGAAAAGCAGCATAATACATATTTCTGGGATTGAGTGCTCTGTGCTGTGTTGGTGCTTTGAGAAAGTCACATACTCGCTCCCGCCGAAATGTATCTATAAAAACTCAGTGACTAACGCGTTGGTCTGGAAATGCAAAAGGTTTTTTCTTTACATGTTTGAACCTGACTCACTGAGGTTCTGGTTTTTGACAATGTCCCTCCAGCTATTTTCTCTGGGAGGATATTTGACACTTCAGTCACGGTTTCATACGGAGCCAAGAGTTAGTTTTGGAAAAGCTGATTTATTTCCCTCCTGGAGGGTCAGAGTTAGTTTAAAATTATTAATTCAGCAAAGGACCTGCTAAAACTGACCGCTCAAACAACACAATGTGAAACAAATGTTGTTCAGTCGGTCTCGGGGGCAATAAACTCGCTGGTGTCCAGGGAATTGGAAAGCGTCACAAACAACAGATGGAGCAAGTTGGCGTCAGGCTGTTTAACCACAGAGGAGACAAAACCCAGATTGAAAATGCTCCTTTGTCAGCAAAGTTAAAGCTGCTGTTATAAAGTGTATAATACAACACAATCTAGGAGCCCGTGCGGGAGACAGACACTGGGACAGAGAACTTCAAACACTGTTCATCAACTCACAGAGAGAAAAAAATTCAACAAATAATTAAACACCCACCTCACTCAAGAAAAGCATTGAGCATTCTGCCGTTGCGGTCTCTCCACTGAATTTTTTGAATTTCAGTCTGCTTGCTGTATCTCAGCCGCTAACACATTCTCCGTTAGCTTGGAAGGTTCAAACAATGTGGTTGCAGGGATGGTGTAGGAGGGAGGGTTTCAGCTACGTGGATAATTGGAACACATTCTGGGGAAGGTGGGACCTGTACAAACAGGACGGGGTGCACCTGAACCAGAGGGGCACCAATATCCTGGGAGGGAAATTTGTTACGGCTCTTCAGTGGGGTTTAAACTAATTTGTCCAGGGGGTGGGAAAATGAGTGGTAGTCTGGAAGTCAGTGTTGAGGGTAGTGAGGTATTGGGGAAGGTATCAAGGTCAAGGGTGGGTACCAGTAGACAGGAAGGCGGGTTGAAGTGTGTCTACTTCAATGCAAGGAGCATCCGGAACAAGGTGGATGAACTTGGGGCGTGGATTGGTACTTGGGACTACGATGTTGTGGCTATTACGGAGACATGGGTAGAACAAGGACAGGAATAGTTGGACGTTCGGGGTATAGATGTTTCAGTAAGTGTAGGGAAGCTGGTAAAAGAGGTGGAGGAGTAGCATTGTTAATCAAGGATATTTTAACGGCTGCAGAAAGGCACTTCGAGGGGAATCTGTATACTGAGGTAATATGGGCTGAAGTTAGAAATAGGAAAGGAACGGTCACGTTGTTAGGAGTTTTCTATAGGCCACCAAATAGTAATAGAGATGTGGAGGAAGAAATTGCTAAGCAGATTATGGATAGGAGTGGGGGTCACAGGGTCGTTGTCATGGGGGACTTTAACTTTCCAAATATTGATTGGAACCTTTGTAGGTCGAATAGTTCAGATGGGGCAGTTTTTGTGCAGTGTGTGCAGGAGGGTTTCCTGAAACAATTTGTGGATAGGCCGACAAGAGGTGAGGCCACATTGGATTTGGTAGTGGATACACACAGGGACACAGAGAGATATAATCATAGATACACACAGGGACAGAGAGAGAGAATCACAGATACACACAGTGACACAGAGAGAGAATCACAGACACACACAGGGACACAGAGAGAGAATCACAGACACACACAGGGACACAGAGAGTGAATCACAGATACACAGAGGGACACAGAGAGAGAATCACAGATACACAAAGGGACACACAGAGAGAATCACAGACACACAAGGGACACAGAGAGAGAATCACAGACACACACAGGGACACAGAGAGAGAATCACAGACACACACAGGGACACAGAGAGAGAATCACAGACACACACAGGGACACAGATAGAGAATCACAGATCCACAATGGAACACAGATAGAGAATCACAGACACACACAGGGACACAGAGAGAGAATCACAGACACACACAGGGACACAGATAGAGAATCACAGATCCACAATGGAACACAGAGAGAGAATCACAGATACACACAGGGACACAGAGAGAGAATCACAGATACACACAGGGACACAGAGAGAGAATCACAGATACACATAGGGACACAGAGAGAGAATCACAGAATCACAAAGGGACACAGAGAGAGAGAATCACAGATACACAATGAAACACAGAGAGAGAATCATAGATACACACAGGGACACACAGAGAGAGAATCATAGATACACACAGGGACACACAGAGAGAGAATCACAGATACACACAGGGGCACAGAGAGAGAATCACAGATACACAATGAAACACAGAGAGAGAATCATAGATACAACCAGGGACAGAAACAAGAATCACATATTTACAAAGGAACAATGCTTGGGTATTATCTTTACATGATGTGGAGAAGCCGGCGTTGGACTGGGGTAAACACAGTAAGAAGTTTAACAACTAATCAAGTCTTTAAGAAACAAAACAATGGGAGTGGGGAGAGCATCAAGACAGGCTAAAAAGATGTGTATTGTCTCCAGACAAGACAGCCAGTGAAACTCTGCAGGTCCACGCAACTGTGGGCGTTACAAATAGTGTGACATGAACCGCTGAAGTTGGGGAGCACTTCAGCGGTCACGGGCATTCGGCCTCTGATATTCGGGTAAGCGTTCTCCAAGGCGGCCTTCGCCACACACGACAGTGCAGAGTCGCTGAACAGAAACTGATAGCCAATTTCCGCACACACGCGGACGGCCTCAACCGGGATATTGGGTTCATGTCACACTATTTGTTTCTTAAAGACTTGATTAGTTGTAAGTATTCGCATTCCAACCATTATTCATGTAAATTGAGTCTGTGTCTTTATAAACTCTGTTTGTGAACAGAATTCCCAGTCACCTGAAGAAGGGGCTTAGAGCTTCAAAAGCTTGTGTGGCTTTTGCTACCAAATAAACCTGTTGGACATTAACCTGGTGTTGTTAAACTTCTTACTGTATTATCTTTACACACAGAGTAATGCCGTGTGGCAGAATCACAGACTGAGAATCACAGACTGCCGTGCATATCACCAACAAGATCCACTGCAGGAACTCACCAAGACTCCTTCAACAGCACCTTCCTAACCAGTAAACACTATTCCTAGACAGAGCAGAAACTGAGAACATCACCAGCAGCAACATCACCTCCAATACACACAGCATGCTGACTTGGAACGCTATCACTGTTCCATTGCTGTCACTGAGTCAAATCCAGACACTTCCTCCCCAACACCCAATGGACAGCAGCAATGTCAAAAAGCAGCTCACCATCACATTCTCAAGGGCAACATGTGATGGCTCATTCCTGCTGGCCTTTGAGCTCCTACATTTTAGTTTAACTCCTAACTCCTTAAATTCAGCTTGTCGGACTTCATCCCATTTTTTACCTACAGTGTTGGTGCCGATATGCCCCACGATAGCTGGTTGTTCACTCTCCCCCCTCCAGAATGTCCTGCAGCTGCTCCGAGACACCCTTGATCCTTGCACCAGGTAGGCAACATGCCATCCTGGAGTCTTGTTTGCATCCACAGAAACACCCATCTGTTCCCCTTACAATTGAGTCCCCTATCACTGTCGCTCTGCCACTCTTTTTCCTGACCTCCTGTCCAGCAGAGCCAGCCAGGGTGCCATGAACCTGGCTGCTGCCACCTTCCCCCGGTGAGCCATCTCCCCCAACAGTATCCAAAATGGTATATCTGCTTTGGAGGGAGATGATTGCAGGGGACCCCTACACTGCCTTCCGACTCTTCCTCTGTCTGGTGGTCACCCATTCTCTATCTCCCTCAGTAACTGTTATCTGCGGTGTCACCAACTCACTGAACGTGATATCCACGACTTCTTCAGCATCGTGGATGCTCCAAAGTGAATTCACCCACCGCTCCAGAGCTGTCAAGCCGTCTAACATGTGCGTCAGTTGGACACACATGATGTGACTGACTGTGGCACTGTGGTATAGGAAGCTGTTCAGTGGGCCGTGGGGGGAGGTGAGGGGCTGGGATGGGAGAGGCACAGAGTAAATTAGTGGGAGTAAGTGACAGTATAGTGAGAGGCATTGATGATGTGAAGATGCCGGCGTTGGACTGGGGTAGGCAACGTAAGAATTCTCACAACACCAGGTTCAAGTCCAGCAGGTTTATTTGGTAGCACGAGCTTTCGGAGTGCTGCTCCTTCATCAGAGGGATTGACAATTTTCTCTGTAACAAGGAGTCAGAGTGCTGTTGACTGTGTTGCCTGCCCCATGCCAGAGTTCAGGACATCTGGCTGGAGATGACCGTGATTGTGAGGAGGATCCCATTGTTGTGGACCATGTCGGTACCAGTGACATAGGTAGAATGAAGAAGCAGCTTCTGCACAGACATTATCAGGAAATGGACACTGAATTAAACAACAGAACACACAAGGTTATAATCTGGAGATGATTACCTCAGCCGCGTGCAAATTAGCATAGTGCACATCACATTAGAGAGATGAATACATGGTTTGAAAGACTGGTGGAAGAGGTAAGTTTCAGCTTGTGGGACATTAAAATCAGTTCTGGAGAAAGTGGGGGCTGTACCGTTGGGATGATCTACATCTGAACCTGCTGCCAGCAACGTTCTTGCAAACTACACAACTAGGGAAGGAGAGAGGGCTTTAAACTCAATAGAGGAAGGGATGGTTCTGGAGCGGAGGATATGATCACCATACCAACCTAACACATATTTTAATGAATTAGTTATCCTTTCACTGTTCCACAATTAAGGCTGTCTGTTGAACTAATCTGTCTGCTTTCCAATGATGTGGAGATGCCGGCGTTGGACTGGGGTAAACACAGTAAGAAGTTTAACAACACCAGGTTAAAGTCCAACAGGTATATTTGGTAGCAAAAGCCGAAAGCTTGTGTGGCTTTTGCTACTAAATAAACCTGTTGGACTTTAACCTGGTGTTGTTAAACTGCTTTCCAATATGGCAGGTGTCGGTTTTGTTTTAAATGGCTTTTGTTAATTCAGCTACAATATGTAGTACCATTAATTCAAACTACATGAAGATAGTCACACTAAAACAACTGATTTTGAAACTACCAACAATGGTGAAATATGATTCAAGCATAAAAACTTCTTAAGGTCAATAGACGGCGGCGAGGAATCCCATTGCTGTCATTGTCCGCACTCCCTGTTCTCTGCGACGTGACCACATGGACACCTTGCGCTGCAGCACGGGTAAGTCATTGTCATTTAAATGCAGCCCAAGGATTTGCCAAACAAAATGTCACCACTCACTTCATTAGTCCCCATCGGGAGTTTTGAGTTCCAGCCTGAACATCACAACTCAGGATATATTGGCCCTGGAGGGGGGTGCAGGAGGATATCAGAGAACTAACAGGTCAAATTATCACAACATGTGTTGCATAGATGATTAGTCTGGTGTTTAAAATGTTTTTTCAAGATGATAGATTCGACAGGGAGAATTTGGTCCCTCGGTTGAAGGAATCCAGTAAATGGGCATTTTTTTAAAATTAGAGGGACACGGATCGAAGATGGGGGATGTGTTCTTTGATTTATTTCATTGGATGTGGGTGTCAGTGGCAAACCCAGAACTGTTGCTCACCCCTCATTTCCCAGTCGCTTGCCTCGGCCATTTCACACAGCAGTTGAGAGTCAACCACATTGCTTTGAGTCTGGATTCACATTGGACAGATCAAGATAAGACCAGGTTGATGGCAAATTTCCTTCCCTGAAGGGAATTGGTGAACCCAATGGAATTTGTAGCAGCCGGCGACTGCTCGAGTAAAGTAGAATCATTGGAAGGGAACCCGCTGCAGACAGCCATGAGGCCAGAAACACAAGCACAGGGAGCTGACATAAAAACTGACACAAGGGCACAGAAAGAGACCTGAATGAAAGGTAGAGTCATAGAGGTTTACAGCATGGAAAGAGGCCCTTCGGCCCAACTTGTCTATGCCGCCCGTTTTTTAAATACCCCTAAGGACAGGAGTGGGAACGTGTACATGGAGTCAGAAAAGATAGGAGAGGCTTTGAATGAATACTCTTCTTCAGTGTTCAGCAAGGAGAGGGGCCATGTTTTTGAGGATGAGAGTGTGATACAGGCTGATAGGCTGGAGGAGGTAGATGTTCTGAGGGCAGATGCATTAGCAATTTTGAAAACACTGAGGGTCGTTAAGTCCCCTGGGCCAGCTGAGATATATCCTAGGATTCTTTGGGAGGCAAGGGATGCGATTGCCGAGCCTTTGGCTTTGATCCTTGGGTCCTCACTGTCCACGGGGATAGTGTCAGAGGACTGGAGAGTGGCGAATGTCGTTCCTCTGTTCAAGAAAGGAAATAGGAATGACCATGGTAATTATCGGCCGGTTAGTCTTACTTCAGTGGTCGGGAAGCTCATGGAAAATGTCCTGAGGGATAGGATTTATGACCATTTGGAAAGATGCAGCTTAATCCGGGATAGTCAACACGGATTCGTGAAGGGTAAGTCTTGACTCACAAACTTGATTGAATTCTTTGAGGAGGTAACTAAGTGTGTTGATGAAGATAGAGCAGTTGATGTCATATACATGGATTTTAGTAAGGTGTTTAATAAGCTCCACCATGGTCGGCTCATGAAGACAATAAGGAGGTGTGGGATAGAGGGGAATTTGGCCGATTGTATACGTAACTGGCTATCTCATAGAAGACAGAGTGTGGTGGCGGATGGAAAATTTTCAGACTGGAGACGAGTTACCAGCGGAATACCACAGGGATCAGTGCGGGGTCCCCTGCTTTTTGTGATTTTTATCAATGACTTGGAGGAGGGGGCTGAAGGGTGGATCAGTAAATTTTCTGATGACACCAAGATTGGTGGAGTAGTAGATGAGGTGGAGGGCTGTTGTAGGCTGCAAAGAGACATTGATAGGATGCAAGGCTGGGCCGAAAACTGGCAGATGGAGTTTAACCCTGACAAATGCGAGGTGATTCATTTTGGTAGGACAAATTTGAATGTGGATTACAGGGTCAACGGTAGGGTTCTGAGGAATGTGGAGGAACAGAGAGATCTTGGGGTTCATATCCACAGATCTCTGAAGGTTGCCACTCAAGTGGATAGAGCCGTCAAGAAGGCCTATAGTGTGTTAGCGTTTATTAACAGGGGGTTTGAGTTTAAGAGCCGTGGAGTTATGCTGCAACTGTACAGGACCTTGGTGAGACCACATTTGGAATATTGTGTGCAGTTCTGATCACCTCACTATAAGAAGGATAGAAAAATAGAAAACTAAAGCACAAAACAGGCCCTTCGGCCACACAAGCTGTGCCGAACATATCCCCACCCTTCAGGCCTACCTATAACCTTCCATCCTATTAAATCCCATGTACTCATCCAGGAGTCTCTTAAAAGACCCTATTGGGTTTGCCTCCACCACCACTGACGGCAGCCGATTCCACTCGCCCACGACTCTCTGTGGGAAAAACTTCCCCCTAACATCTCCCCTGTACCTACCCCGCAGCACCTTAAACCTGTGTCCTCTCGTAGCAGCCATTTCCACCCTGGGAAAAAGCCTCTGAGAGTCCACCCGATCTATGCCTCTCAACATCTTATATACCTCTATTAGGTCCCGTCTCATCCTCCGGCTCTCCAAGGAGAAAAGACCGAGCTCCCTCAGCCTATCCTCATAAGGCATGCCACTCAATCCAGGCAACATCCTTGTAAATCTCCTCTGCACCCTTTCAATCTTTTCCACATCCTTCCTGTAAGGAGGCGAACAGAACAGAGCACAGTATTCCAAGTGGGGTCTGACGAGGGTCTTATATAGCTGCATCATTATCCCCGGACTCCTAAACTCAATCCCTCGATTGATAAAGGCCAGCACACCATACGCCTTCTTAACCACCTCCTCCACCTGCGGGGCCGATTTTAGAGTCCTATGGACCCGGACCCCAAGGTCCTTCTGATCCTCTACAGTACTAAGAGTCTTTCCCTTTATATTGTACTCCTTCATCCCATTCGACCTGCCAAAATGGACCACGACGGATTTATCTGGGTAGAAGTCAATCTGCCACTTCTCCGCCCAGTCTTGCATCTTATCTATGTCCCTCTGTAACTTCTGACATCCCTCCAGACTATCCACAACCCCACCAACCTTCGTGTCGTCAGCAAACTTACCAACCCATCCCTCCACTTCCTCATCCAGGTCATTTATGAAAATGACAACCAGTAAGGGTCCCAGAACAGATCCCTGGGGCACACCACTGGTGACCGACCTCCAATTAGAAAAAGACCCATCTATAGACACTCTCTGCCTCCTTTGGGCAAGCCAGTTCTGGATCCACTGGGCAGAAGCCCCTTGGATCCCATGCCCTCTCACTTTTTCGAGAAGCCTTGCATGGGGGACCTTATCGAACGCCTTGCTAAAATCCATATAAACCACATCGATCGCTTTCATTTCGTCAATGTGTTTCGTCACATTTTCAAAGAACTCCACCAGGCTCGTAAGGCACGATCTGCCTTTGACAAAGCCATGCTGAGTATTCTTGAGCATACTAAACCCCTCTTAATGCTCATAAATCTTGTCCCTCAGGATGTGGAAGCTTTGGAGAGGGTGCAAAGGGGGTTTACCAGGATGCTGCCTGGTTTGGAGGTTAGGTCTCATGAGGAAAGGTTGAGGGTGCTGGGGCTTTTCTTTTTATAGAGGAGGAGGTTGAGAGGCGACTTAATAGAGGTTTATAAGATGATCAGGGGGATAGATAGAGTGGACGTTCAGAGACCATTTCCTCGGATGGATGTAGCTGTTTGCGAGGGGGCATAACTATAAGGTTCATGGTGGGAGATATAGGAGGGATGTCCGAGGTAGGTTCTTTACGCAGAGAGTGGTTGAGTTGTGGAATTGACTGCCTGCTGTGATAGTGGAGTCGGACACTTTAGCAACTTTCAAGCTGTTCTTGAATAGGCACATGGATCACACCAGAATGATAGGGAGTGGGATAGCTTGATCTTGGTTTCGGGGAAAGCGTGGCACAACATCGAGGGCCGAAGGGCCTGTACTGTGCTGTACTGTTCCATGATCTCAGCTCATCCCAATTGCCCGCATTTGGCCCATATCCCTCTATGCCCATCTTAACCATGTAACTGTCTAAATGCTTTTTAAAGCACAAAATTGTACCCGCCTCTACTACTACCTCTGGCAGCTTGTTCCAGACACTCACCACTGTCTGTGTAAAGAAAATTGCCCCTCTGGACACTTTGGATCTTTCGCCTCTCACCTTAAACCTGTGCCCTCTAGTTTTAGACCACCTCCCCCCCCCCCCCGCCCCCCATCAACTTTGGAAAAATATATTGACTATCAAGCTGATCTGTGCCCCTCATCACCCCTCAGCCTTCTACGCTCCCAAGAAAAAAGTCCCAGTCTATCCAGCCTCTCCTTATAACTCAAACCATCAAGTCCGGGTCGCATCCTCGTAAATCTTTCCTGCACTCTTTCTTGTTTAATAATATTCTTTCTACAATAGGGTGACCAAAACTGTACACAGTATTCCAAGTGTGGTTTTGTCAATGTCTTGTACAACTTCAACAAGACGTCCCAAATCCTTTATTCAATGTTCTGACCGATGAAACCAAGCATTCCGAATGCCTTCTTCACCGCTCTGTCCACCTGTGACTCCACTTTCAAGGAGCTATGAACATGTACCCCGAGATCTCTTTGTTCTGTAACTCTCCCCAGTGCCCTACCATTAACTGAGCAAGTCCTGCCCTGGTTCAATCTACCAAAATACATCACCTCGCATTTATCTAAATTGAAATCCATCTGCCATTTGACAGCCCAATTGATCAAAATCCTGTTGCAATCGGAGATAACTTTGTTCACTGTCCAATATGCCACCAATCTTGGTATCATCTACAAACTTACTAACCATGACTCCTTTTTTCTCATCTAAATCAATAATATAAATGACAAATAACAGTGGACCAGCACTGATCTGAGAGGCACACCGCTGGTCACAGGCCTCCCGTTTGAAAAACAACCCTCGACAACCACCCTCTGGCTTCTGTCATCAAGCCAATTTTGTATCCACTGAGACACCTCACCCTGGATCCCGTGAGATTTAACCTTATGCAACAACCTACCATGCGGTACCTTTTCAAAGGCCTTGCTAAAATCCATGCAGACAACAACAACTGCACTGCCATCATCTACCTTCTTGGTTACCCATTGAAAAAAACTGAATCAAATTTGTGAGACATGATTTTCCACTCACAAAGCCATGCTGACTGTCCCTAATCAGTCCTTGTGTCTCTAAATGCCTGTCGGTCTTGTCTCTCAAAATGCTTTCCAACAACTTACCCACCACAGATGTGAGGCTCACTAGCCTCGGTAAGCTGCGATTACCTCAGTCCAAATGCACAGAGGCAATTCTGCCGAGAGACAGGCTTTTTGCAAAATTCAAGATCAGACAATTCGAAACCAGAGATGCACCAGGACACATTAGCAACTGTAAAAGGGCAGTTATACATTTCCCGACAAACAAGTCACCACTAGATACATGGGGCAGACTTGTTTCAGTCAAACAAAATACTTGATGCCTATATATAGAACATAGAACATAGAACATTACAGCGCAGAACAGGCCCTTCGGCCCACGATGTTGCACCGACCAGTTAAAAAAAAAACTGTGACCCTCCAACCTAAACCAATTTCTTTTCGTCCATGAACCTATCTACGGATCTCTTAAACGCCCCCAAACTAGGCGCATTTACTACTGATGCTGGCAGGGCATTCCAATCCCTCACCACCCTCTGGGTAAAGAACCTACCCCTGACATCGGTTCTATAACTACCCCCCCTCAATTTAAAGCCATGCCCCCTCGTGCTGGATTTCTCCATCAGAGGAAAAAGGCTATCACTATCCACCCTATCTAAACCTCTAATCATCTTATATGTTTCAATAAGATCCCCTCTTAGCCGCCGCCTTTCCAGCGAAAACAATCCCAAATCCCTCAGCCTCTCCTCATAGGATCTCCCCTCCATACCAGGCAACATCCTGGTAAACCTCCTCTGCACCCTCTCCAAAGCCTCCACATCCTTCCTGTAATGTGGGGACCAGAACTGCACACAGTACTCCAAGTGCGGCCGCACCAGAGTTGTGTACAGTTGCAACATAACGCTACGACTCCTAAATTCAATCCCCCTACCAATAAACGCCAAGACACCATATGCCTTCTTAACAACCTTATCTACTTGATTCCCAACTTTCAGGGATCTATGCACACATACACCTAGATCCCTCTGCTCCTCCACACTATTCAAAGTCCTCCCGTTAGCCCTATACTCAACACATCTGTTATTCCTACCAAAGTGAATTACCTCACACTTCTCCGCATTAAACTCCATCCGCCACCTCTCGGCCCAACTTTGCAACCTGTCTAAGTCTTCCTGCAAACTACGACACCCTTCCTCACTGTCTACCACACCACCGACTTTGGTGTCATCAGCAAATTTGCTAATCCACCCAACTATACCCTCATCCAGATCATTAATAAATATTACAAACAGCAGTGGCCCCAAAACAGATCCCTGAGGTACACCACTTGTAACCGCACTCCATGATGAATATTTATCATAGAATAGAATCATAGAATCCCTACAGTACAGAAAGAGGCCATTCGGCCCATCGAGTCTGCACCGACCACAATCCCACCCAGGCTCTACCCCCATATCCCTACATATTTTACCCACTAATCCCTCTAATCTACGCATCTCAAGATACTAAGGGACAATTTTAGCATGGCCAAATCAACCTAACCCGCACATCTTTGGACTGTGGGAGGAAACCGGAGCACCCGGAGGAAACCCACGCAGACACAGGGAGAACGTGCAAACTCCACACAGACAGTGACCCAAGCCGGGAATCGAACCCAGGTCCCTGGAGCTGTGAAGCAGCAGTGCTAACCACTGTGCTACCGTGCCGCCCGTACTATCAACCACCACCCTCTGTTTCCTATCCGCTAGCCAATTCCTGATCCAATTTCCTAGATCACCCCCAATCCCATACATCTGCATTTTCTGCAGAAGCCTACCATGGTGAACCTTATCAAACGCCTTACTAAAATCCATATATACCACGTCCACTGCCTTGCCCCCATCCACCTCCTTGGTCACTTTCTCAAAAAACTCAATAAGGTTAGTAAGGCACGACCTACCTGCCACAAAACCATGCTGACTATCACCTATCAATTCATTACTCTCCAAATAACTATAAATCCTATCCCTTATAATTTTTTCCAACATCTTGCCGACAACAGAAGTGAGACTCACCGGTCTATAATTCCCGGGGAAGTCTCTGTTCCCCTTCTTAAACAATGGGACAACATTCGCTAACCTCCAATCTTCTGGTACTATACCAGAGGCCAACGACGACCTGAAGATCAGAGCCAGAGGCTCTGCAATCACTTCTCTTGCCTCCCAGAGAATCCTTGGATAAATCCCATCCGGACCAGGGGATTTATCTATTTTCAGACCCTCCAGAATATCCTGCACATCCTCCTTATCAACTGTAATACTGTCTATTCTACTCCCCTGCAACCCAGTGTCCTCCTCAGCTATATTCATGTCCCCTTGCGTGAACACCGAAGAGAAATATTGGTTCAATGCTTCACCAATATGGCTGAAACTAGACATTTTGGTGCACATCACACAAACACAAAGGGTCCATAATTAAAACACATTAACACCCATTGAAACCCATCAAAAATGCTGTGAAACAAATCAGACCAAAACACATGATAGACCGAATCTTCAGAAGCTTCGAGAAGGTAGCCAGAAAGGTATAGTTGTATTTTAATTTTAATTTTCTTATTAACCCAACAAATTCAGTTAAACGGCTGCAAGATGAAATAGTTGTGTTTTGTTGCCTTGTTCTGTATTGGATTCATCTCCTATAGGATTGGCTGTGAGATTTCTAGTGCTTGGCAGAAATGTTCAATGTTTGCTCGATTCACTGTAAAGTTCCAGGTAGATATCTGTCCCCTGCTCACTGAATCTACACAATGGAGCTCAATGGAAATGATTCATCTTCCACAGCCTTTCTCTCGGTTGAACTCGTTGTGAATCCTCGGCTACAACAACACATATATTCCAGCAAGATTTTGGTTCAGCTTCTCCCAACAGCACTGATTGGCTCCTCTGCCCCTGGTACCAAGCCAGCACCAATGGATCATGACCAATGTTCGCTGGCACCACTGATTATCCCGAGTATTCTGCCCTTCAGTGCTCCATATCCCAGAAACCACAAACACTGATTCAAAGGATATCGAAGCAATTTTAAACATGGTTTACCCAGTAGGAGGACATGGAGAAGGCCATCAATCCCATCACCATTGCCCTACCTGCCATGTCCACTGGGTTGTATCCATATGGAAAGGTTATATTTTAGCTGATACCAACATATGAATTAGGAGTAGAAGTGGCCCATTCGAGCGCTCGAGCCTGTTCTGCCATTCAGTAAGATCACAGCTGATCTGAATGTGCCTTATCTCTGCCGACCTCTGAGAACCATTGACTCCCTTGTTAGTCAGGAATCTATCTACTTCTGTCTTCAAAATGTTCATTGACCCTGTCCTCCACAACTTTCTGGGGAAGAGAGTTCCAAACATTGCGCAACCTGTCGGACAGAATATATCAGATAATCTTCTCACTCTGATTGTGACCCAAATGAAACCCAAGGGTATTTGTCCATCAAGCCAAGGCCCTTGGTTGGTTGATATTTCATGATATTACAGAGCAAGCCTCGCTCTCACACTGAGCATCACCTTGAGATTAAACATCAGAGTCGGTTCATCAGCACAACCAGTTCCAGTGGAACTCACAGGCTCTTACTAACGGCCTGATCTATCTCGGAGTGAAGGTGGGCGGGTAAGAAGTGATTGGTTTGTCTCAATATCATTACCTTGTAATGTAATGTGTGAACATGATAATGAGCAATGTGATGATTACAACAGAGCCAGTAATATTGATGCAGAGTAGGATGGATTAGTTGAAGTTGTGGTTGCGAATAAATCTTCAATATTGTTGCTCATAGATAGTCTGGGTCCTGGAACTTGGGTAAAGATGGTCACACAGCCCAACTCTCAGGTATGTCTCTCACTGACTGGCTGCTACCTGTCCTTGAATTTGGTGCTCACTCCGTGCTGTGTGAATGTTTGCAGCTGTATTACTGGCGCCAGTCTGAAGTGTGGGCATTAGTACCTTCCTTTACTGTGCCTCACACTAAAGGTTCAGGAAGGCATTTACCACCTTCTCCACTCTCCCCTCCACTGTACATAATAAATCTGAACAGAAGCGGTTCATCAACTATTGCCCTTCTCTTGGGCAGCGACTTATTGAAAAGTCTGGATCTAAACAACATGTATAGTGCAGTCTGAATTGGAATCGGCTCCATGTAAACCTTCCCATTGGCAGCAATCAATTCCCCAGCCAATGATTAAAGCCCAGCCTCAGTGGGTCCTGATCAATGTCTCCGGCATCATTGATGATCTGGAGCATTCAGCTCTACAAACTCAACAGGATGTTGGAACATTGGGTTCATCCTTCACTCGGGGAATGTGGCAGGGAGAAGGCTGATATTCTTATTAAGGCCAGTCCCTCCTCTTATTCGCTGAATTTGTTTTTACATTCTAGCTCCTTCTATCATGACGGCCAAAGTGAAACCCAGGGATGTTTCCCCAAGACCCGCATCAGGATGAGGCCCTTTAACTGGATGAGGGAAACTGTGGTATCACAGTGAGATCACACATTTCATTGGGTTTGTAAACTGGATAAAGTAGAGACAGGAGGCTTCACACCCCGTTCCAGTGACAGAAATGGAGCTGCACCGACCCTTACTCTCTGGTTGTCCCCTTTAGGAGTGAAAGTGGATGTGCAGAAGGTCTGAACATCTTTGTTTTGCGAAGGGAGCTTGAACAATGGAACATTGGTAGCCAGCTGGCACTCACAAGGTTGGTGCTGTAAAATGTTTATTTTTACAGGTAGTTGAGAACCTTCCTCTTGAGGCGACTGATTGATATTGAGTGCAGTGTCGGGATGGAAGGAATGATTAAATTAGGGCAGAGTGAACACATCAACATTCAGCTGCTCAGATTTTCCACCAACACCGAGCACTCAGACGTGAGAAAGGAAGTGTGGAGAGTTGAAGAAATTCTTCACTCAGACACTTAGCACGAAAAGTTTTGGAGGCAGAAACTGGGAAATAGTTTGAAGAAGTTGTAAGTTGTTCAACTCCAGAACTTATGGAATCTTCTGCTTTTCGTGCTGAGCTGACACCAGTAAAATTACAAGAAATGTAACAAACCAGTCAGTTTTACACTCAGAATCTTCAGTATTTATGGGGTGAATGGTTTTACTATTTGAGGGAAGCTATAAAATACCTGTTGTTATACTTGTTACTGTCCAGTATTTTCTGTGTCTAATTGCTTCTTCTGCTACAGGTACATGGTTCGTGTCAGGGTGAATGTGCAGAAATGGGGTTTTGACCAAACTGCCACAGAGTGAAATCATGAGAAATGAAGTATCAAAGGCAAGTGGATTAATTAGAAGAGAGATCGAATCCCAACCCAAGACCAATCATTGTCTGTAGAAAGCTAAGGAGGAATGGAGGACAATTGAAATGCACCTCACGTCATCATCCTCTGTGTCCCAGTCTTTTTTCTCAGTGCAGCTCTACATCCTTTACTTTATTTATAATTGACGGTCTGTAGCTACCTTCCCACCGACCTCTATCTTAATGCTGTGTCACTGGGAATGGTTGAGGGATGAGAACATTGCAACTGTTACCGGAAAGTTAGATAAATATCTGAAGTAGTAGAATTTGTTCGTCGAACTGAAAGGGATGGGAATAGAGAATTGTGAGAGTGAGAAATGCATTGAGTGGAGTGAAAACAAAGTCAGTGTTAGTGCAGGGTGAGAGTGAGACATGGCTGTGATGGCACAATGATATGGCTGAGTGAGCACTTGGCTTTTCAGATTAGGATGTGAGGAAGTGTCTGGAGAGACAGGAATGAATGCAGGTGTAAGGGGTGTTGTTTTGTGGAGTTCATAGAATCATAGAAACCCTACAGCACAGAAAGAGGCCATTCGGCCCATCGAATCTGCACCGTCCACAATCCCACCCAGGCCCTACCCCCATATCCCTACATATTTACCCACTAATCCCTCTAACCTACGCTTCTCAGGACACTAAGGGCAATTTTAGCGTGGTCAATCAAACTAACCCACACATCTTTGGACTGTGGGAGGAAACCGGAGCACCCGGAGGAAACCCATGCAGACACGAGGAGAATGTGCAAACTCACACACAGACAGTGACCCAAGCCGGGAATCGAACCCAGGTCCTTGGATCTGTGAAGCAGCAGTGCTAACCACTGTGCTACCGTGCCGCCCTGCTATCCAGTTGTGCTGGGAAATGCTGGGAAAATAAGAGTGTGAGTCTCGGCTCCTGAGCGAGTTACGTCACGCACTTTCCTGACCTCCTGATGTCCATGAACTTCTTGAAACACTTTTCCCATGTCCCACAATGTTCCTGCTCACTTTCTCAGCCACTTCCATTCATGCCTGCTGGTTTTACGAGGCTGGCCGTTTCCTTCCATCCTTGGCAAATGTGACCTCATTTCAATCACCAGATCCCACAGCAAGAGCTCCATCTGAGTGTCTGAGCCATGCGGGATGTGAGGGGAAATGTGGACACGGCTTTTCCAATTCTCCTCTCCATTCCTGTGATTGCTGAAGCCTCAGGAGAGGATTGAACAATTCAGCCATCAGAACCTCTGGCTGGTCAAACGTTATCCAGCTGATGCAGATCTCAGCAATGACCTGCTATGAAATCCAAATCCTCTTGAGAAATGTTTCCTTTCAAAGATTCAGTGAATCAATGCCAGACTCAGAATCAGGGTGCTAATGCCTTGGTTGAATTAAATGTGTTAAATGCTGCCATTCTGACCTCAGAGACATCATCGAGAATCCCAATTCATTTTAAGAATAAGGACAACCCTCCTTTAATTTAGGGAATCATAATTTTTCCAAACACGATCCAATTGTTACTCTGGGTAATGAAGCTTGATACTGCGAGGCCAAGTATATCACTGGAGTGTTGTTGATGGACAACCCAACTTTAATTTAGTGAATCATAATTTTCCCAAACACTGGGCTGGATGTTGAGGTAGAATTCTCATCAGCTTATTGTTCACCAGCAGTGTAAGAACAGGAAAACTACAGACACTCCATCTGCTGCAAATACACCGACAGCATGTGTCACACTTATAGCTCAAGCTGATTTCACTATTCACGCTGGAACCATTGGCTAATATTTCATCAGCTGATTTAAGTCACCATTCCCACACAAGTGTCTCCACCATCGTTGACCTCAGCACTACTTGGCTACTTCCTAGAATTCTGTGCAGTATATTTGAATGAGAATCATCCCCCTTGTAAACTGGTAAAGGTACTGGACCACTTATCCAGCGTCCCAGAAACAGGAGGGTCTCAAAAACCTATTACACTTGACGCTGACGCCACATGATACAATTTGGAATTGACGCACAGAGTATTTTGTCAAGTCCCAGATTCCCATATCCATAACCAGCACACGCAGTTTAACCATTGCTCGAACATGTATCTCTCTGTATAATTCCAGACTTTATTACGAGTGTTTTCATGTCAAAAGTCCCGTGGCTGGCAGGAGCACCAAGACAAAAGGTCACTGACTATTAAGCAGAAAGTAGAGTTACTGATGCGTCTGGAGAAAGGCACCTCAGGGAAAAGGTTAAGCAAATAGAATGGTGTTGGGACATCACCCATTTATGATGTGAAGAAGCAAATGGAGAAATTAAATGTTATTCTGACAGTGATGTGCCCAAATTAATGGATAATAGGAAAACCCTCCATCAGTTAAAGACTGTCCATGTAGACAAAGTGTTATTAGAGTGAATCATACACAGTCAGAGTGCAACATATCCATTACCATGGCCAAAGCGAAAGTGTTCCATAAAGAGCTAGGCCTAACAACACCATGTTATTGAGCGTCAGGGTGGCAGAACAAGTTTACAAACTGCCATGGTGTGTGTGTGCTGAAAGTATATGGTGAAGAAACCTTCGCTGGCCATGAAGCTGCAGAGACATACTTGGATGAATTTTCCATGATAATATTGGAAGAAGGTCAAAGAGCAGGGCATGTGAACATGTGTTATTGGTGACAGTCAGAAGATTACATTGTTCAAAGGGATCAGAGTCTTCCCTGTTGTTTACAAGGCCAATCAATCAGTGCACATGGATGCCTCAACCAATTTCCCTTGATTGGTCCGAGAGCCATTTTGTCCCTGAAGCCAGGGCTCAGTGTCGGTCTCTGGGGGTTCCTGAGAGCTGCATGGTTATTTTGTCCTCATCAGGAACATTGTTTTCAGAACTTATTTTCTGCCAAATGTGTGTCCTCCATTCAGCCCAAGGATCAATGCATTTTGCGGGCAATCGCGACCAGATACAAGGCACAAAATGCACAAAATGCACAAATGCACAAAATGCACAAAATGCTCATTGCATTGAACAGAGGCTTGTGTGGGAGGGAATTCCAAGTAGTATTCAATGTTAACCATGCACTCTGCAGTGCTGCCAAGGCTGGGCCAATGGTACCCCAAGGTAGTTTGATAAATGGAAGGCACAACCTCAAGCCATTTCCCATGTTCCTAAATGGTGATGGTGAAATTAAACCTGAATTTAGAGTTTTTCATCTCTCTGAGGAAAAAACGTTGCTAAAGATCTATTCGCAGATGTGAAAGACCTGCTTTCTCTTCCTCAGATGATATGCAATTTGAGTTGTAAAATTATGAAATAATAAAAGTACAATAATGAAATAAAAGTATTTATTTCTCATTCCTTCTCCGTGTTTTATCAGCATGCCATCCAGAAACCAGAATCCATAAACTACAGGACATGTTTAAACGGTGTAGTCAGTGCCTGAACCTTCAATATTCACAGCCTGTCTCAGTCCGGTCGATATCTCATCCTCGGTGGTTGTGTAATTTGAGTTGTAAAATTATGAAACAATAAATGTAAAATAATGAACTAAACGCCTTGTCGTCTCTATTTCTCATTCCTTCTCCGTGTTTTATAAGTACGCCATAAAGAGCCCAAAATCTGCCAAATCCACAAGATCAGAACATGTTGGATCCAAGACATCCCAGGTATGGGTCTGGTACCTGTACATTGTAAAATCCTCTCCCATCTGTGAGAAATGCAGCATTTTCCTGCCATCTTCGAGAAATTTCCTTGATTGGTGATGATGAAATTAAACCTGAATTTAACGGTGTCCGTGTGTCCGAGAAGAAAGATATTTTGTAAATATTGCTGGTATTTTTGAAAGACTTTCCTGTGCTGAAGCCCAGCTGTTGGATGAAGAAGATGTTGAGGATTCTGTAATATCGGCAACAATGCTGAAATTCACTGCCAAGTTCCACACAATGGAATAGACACCATGGTCTTGACCAAGAATAAAGAGAATGAGAGCGGTGATGATGAAGATGAATCTGTCCATTGACAGGTGAATAAGGATCACGGAGGAATTGATTCATGGCATCGATCAGAAGAGCTTCATTACAGAGCAGCATATTATGTGGGTCTAAAAGGTACAAGAGGTGTTTCGGTAAGAAAACCCCATGTCCTTGAAACAATTTAAGCTGCAGGACATGTTTAAAAGACACACATTAAACCCTGAACTGTGAATATTCACAGCCTGTGTCTGAATGGCAGCTGTCTCTTCCTCAGTGGATCTGTAATTTGAGTTGTAAAATGATGAGATAATAAATGTACAATAATGAGCTAAAAGCCTTGTCGTCTTTATTTCTCATTCCTTCTCCATGTTTTATCAACCCAGCAGATAGGGCACAAAATCTGCCAAATCAGCCCGAACCTTCAATTTTCACAGCATCTGTCAGTGTGACAGCTGCCTCTCCCTCGGTTGCAATGCAATATGTAAAATTATGAAATAATAAAAGTATAATAATTAAATTAGAAAAGCCTCAGGGTCTTTATTTCTCACTGATTCTCCATGTTTTACAAGCACGCGATCCAGAACTCCAAATCCACAATTCTGGAACAGGTCCAGTGCCCAACGCCTCCGATACGGGATCCAGTACCTGTACATTGTAAAACCCGGTTCATCCTGCTGCTAATGCAGCATTTTCCTCTTACCTGCCTCAGCCCCGGTGATTGGGGGATTATTTGCTTGATTTCTGTACTTCATCCTGAGTTATATTTCGGTGTCAACAAGCTGAATGCTCGGCTGCTAAAAATGACCGATCAATAGAGGCACACGGGTTGTGGAAACCAAATCGATGTGATCTACAGAGTTTTAGTATCAAAATAATTGTCTGACAAGTGTATCAGGCCTGAAGATATTTTACTGAGACAGATGTCCAGGGCATCACTCACCTTGATATGCACTTCCCGACTGTCTCACCACACCACGGAAGCACCTTGAACCTCTGATGATGACATGTGTGAGCACCAGGTCGACACAATCAAGCTGAATCAGGAGGCTCAGACTTTCATGGCAGGTCTTGCTGATGTCTGCAGCCCCTGGTAACAAGGCCTCCCCCACAGTGGAGCAGGAGGACATGCATTGCCAATGCTTGTTAAGGTGCCTGTCACTGGAGGATCACATCCTGTCCTCTTCCTTCCCTGCAGTTCTGCTCACTCTTTATTGAAAGGGTTGAAAATAGTGAATTGTGAGAGTGGGAAATGCATTGAGTGAAGTGAAAACAAAGACAGTGTTTGCGCAGGGTGAGAGTGAGACACGTATTTGAAGGGACAACACTGAGACTGACTGAGCATTTAGTTTCGAGATGAGGATGTAAGGTAGTGCTGATAAACTGATACGTTGTAAAACTCTATTCATTCAGCATCCAGTAGTTTCCTGTTGTCTGTTTGTCGGTCCTTGTGGGGAGTATGTTCTAACGTTTTTTTCCTGTGGGAATTGGTTTCTGCTTTTCAACAGGGGAGGTGGCGAGCTGTTGGTGAATATCTCGTAAGTGGTCAAGGTCCATTTTCTCAAGGTTGAAATTTGTCCTGCACTTTGCGATAAGGTTTATTAATATCTAAAATAAATAACTGAATAAAATAATTAAGTCGTTAGTTTATGATCAGAAGTATATCAGGACAGTTGATGTGTGATGACTGCAGTATGTGGGTGCTCATGGATACTGGTGTTATTCAGAGCAAGTATGTCTGCAGTAAGTATCTGCGGCTTGAGGAGCTTTGGCTCAGAGACATTCAGCTGGAGTTTGACACTGCAACATATCAGGGAGGGAGAGTTTTACCTGGAAGCTTAGTTTCAGGAGAAGGTCACACGGCTTCTGAAAAAACTTTCCAGTTTGGAAAGTGGTCAGGGACAGGAGGATGTGACGGCTGCTGAGGTAGGTAAGGGAACCCAGAGGACAGGAGTGCAGAAGTGTCAGCGACTGCAAATGTGCAACAGTGCTAACAAATAAACCTGTCGGACTTTCACCTCATGTTGTGAGACTTCTTACTGTATTGTCAAACAGGTTTGAGGTTCTTTCAGCTGGTTTGGATGAGAGTGGAGAAGAAAGGGTGGAAGAGTCATCGAGGTTTACAGCATGGAAATAGGCCCTTCGGCCCAACTTGTCCATGCCGCCCAATTTTGACCATTAAACTAGCCCCAATTGCCCGCATTTGGCCCATATCCCTCTATACCCATCTTATCCATGCAACTTTCTAAATGTTTTTTTTTAATACAAAAATGCACCCGCCTCTACTACTGCCTCTGGCAGCTTGCTCCTGACACTCACCACACTCTGAGTGAAAAGGTTGCCCCTCTGGACACTTTTGTATCTCTCCTCTCTCAGCTTAAACCTATGCCCTCTAGTTTTAGACTCCCTCACCTTTGGGAAATGATGTCGACTCTCTAGCTGATCTATGCCTCTCATTATTTTATCAACCTCTGTAAGATCACCCCTAAACCTACTGCGTTCCAGGGAAAAAAGTCCCAGTTTATCCAGCCTCTCCTTATAACCCAAACCATCAAGCCTCGGGAGCATTCTAACGAATATTTTCTGCACTCTTTCTAGTTTAATAATATCCTTTCTCCAATAGGGTGACCAGAACTGTACACAGTATTCCAAGTGTGGCACGGTAGCACAGTGGTTAGCACTGCTGAATCACAGCTCCAGGGACCTGGGTTCGATTCCCGGCTTGGGTCACTGTCTGTGTGGAGATTGCGCATTTTCCACGTGTCTGCGTGGGTTTCCTCCGGGTGCTCCGGTTTCTTCCCACAGTCTAAAGATGTGCGGGTTAGTTTGATTGGCCATGCTAAAATTGCCCCTGAGAGTCCTGGGGTGCGTAGATTAGAGGGATTAGCGGGTAAAATATGTAGCAATATGGGGGTAGGGCCTGGGTGGGATTGTGGTCGGTGCGGACTCGATGGGCCGAATGGCCTCTTTCTGTACTGTAGGGTTTCTATGTTTCTATGTTTAATGTCTTGTACAACTTCAACAAGACGTCCCAAATACAGTATTCAACGTTGTGGCCAATGAAACCAAGCATGCGGAATGCCTTCAAAGAACAGTACAGCTCAGGAAACAGGCCCTTCGGCCCTCCAAGCCTATGCCGCTCCTTGGTCCAACTAGACCAATCGTTTGTAACCTTCCATTCCCAGGCTGCTCATGTGACTATCCAGGTAAGTCTTAAACGATGTCAGCGTGTCTGCCTCCACCACCGTACTTGGCAGCGCATTCCAGGCCCCCATCACCCTATGTGTAAAAAACATCCCTCGAATATCTGAGTTATACTTCGCCCCTCTCACCTTGAGCCGGTGACCCCTCGTGATCACCACTTCTGCTCTGGGAAAAACCTTCTTCACTACCTTATCCACCTGTGACTCCACTTTCAAGGAGCTATGAACGTGTACCCCGAGATCTCTTTGTTCTTTCACTCTCCAAAATGCCCTACAATTAACTGAGTAAGTCCTACCGTGGATCAATCTACCAAAATGAATCACCTCGCATTTATCTAAATTAATCTCCATCTGCCATTCGTCAGCCCACTGGCCCAATTGATCAAGATCTCGTTGCAATCTGAGATAACCTTCTTCACTGTCCACTATGCCACCAATCTTGGTGTCATCTGCAAACTTGCTCATCATCCCTCCTAAATTCTCATCCAACTCATTGATGTATTTGACAAATAACAGTGGACCCAGCACTGATCCCTGAGGCACTCCGCTGGTCACAGGCCTCCAGTTTGAAAAACAACCCTCTACAAACTCTGGCTTCTGTCATCAAGCCACTTTTGTACCCATATAGTTACCTCACCCTGGATCCCGTGAGTTTTAACCTTATGCAACAACCTACCACGTGGTACATTGTCAACGGCCTTTGCTAAAGTCTATAGATAACATCAACTGCACTGACCTCATCTACCTTCCTGGTTACCCCTTCAAAAAATTCAACCAAATTTGTGAGACAGGATTTTCCACTCACAAAGCCATGCTGATTGTCCCTAATCAGTCCTTGCGTCTCTAAACGCCTGTACATCCTGTCTCTCAAAATACCTTCCAACACCTTACAGATGTGAGGCTCGCTGGCCTGTAGTTACCAGGTTTTTCCCAACAGCCCTTTTTAAACAAAGGCACACCAGTTGCCACCCTCCAACCTTCAGGCACCTCACCTGTGAAAATCGATTATTCAAATATCTCTGTTAGGGGACCCGCAATTTCCTCCCTAGCCTCCCACAATATCCTGGGATACACTTCATCACGTCCCGGGGATTTATCTACCTTGATGCGCTTTAAGACTTCCAGCACCTTCTTCTCTGTAATGTGTACACTCCTCAAGACATCACTATTTATTTCCCCAAGTTCCCGAACATCCATGCTTTTCTCAACTGTAAATACTGATGAGAAATATTCATTTAGGATCTCACCCATCTCTTGTGGATCCGCAAATAGATGACCTTGTTGATCTTAAAGAGGCCCTACTCTCTCCCTTGTTCCTCTTTTGCCCTTTATGTATTTGTGGAAGCACTTTGGATTCTCCTTTGCCTTATCTGCCAAAACAATCTCATGCATTCTTTTTGCCCTCCTGATTTCTCTCTTACCTCTACTCCTACACCCTCTATACTCTTCAAGGGGTTCATTTGATCCCAGCTGCGTATGCATGTCATGTGCCTTCTTCTTCTTGACCATGGCCTCAATATCCCAAGTCATCCAGGATTCCCTCCTTCTACCAGCCTTGCCCTTGATTCTACGAGGAATGTACTTACACTGAACCCTGGTAAACACACTTTTGAAAGCGTGCCACTTACCAGACGCCCCTTTGCCTTCCCACAAACTCCCCCAGTTAACTTTTGAAAGTTCCTGCCTGATACCATCAAAATTGGCCTTGCCCCTATTTAGAATTTTAACTTTTGGACCAGACATATCATTCTCCATAGCTATCTTAAAACTAATAGAATTATGGTCACTGGTCCCAAAGTGATCCCTCACTAACACTTCTGTCACCTGCCCTTCCTTATTTCCCAAGAGGAGTTCAAGTTTTGCCCCCACTCTATTTGGGCCATCCACATACTGAATGAGAAACTCCTCCTGAATACACTCAACAAATTTCTCTCCCTATCCCCGTAACCCGATATATTTACCCTGCTGGTCCCCCTGACACTAAGTGTCAATTTGACAAGGTCAATTAACCGACCTGAGACATCTTTGGACTGTGGGGGAAAACTGCAGCATTCGGATGAAACCCACACAGACACGGGGAGAACGTGCAAACTCCACATAGACAGAGACCCAAGCCAGGAATTGAATTTGAGTCTCTGACGCTGTGAGGCAGCAGTGTTAACCACTGTGCCACCGTGCCAACTATTAATCTTCTACAATCCTGACAATCCCTCTATCATTCTGGTGATTCTCCATTGTCCCATCTGAAGGTCAGTAGGTATTCATCATGAGGTTTGTGCCCTGGAGAGAAGGGAGACAGTTGCTGTGAAAGTTAACCAGAGCTCTAGGCTCCGAAATTAGCAAAATGCTGTTAAACGTTGAAGTATATTTATTACTCACAAATAGGCTTACATTGACACTGCAATGAAGTTACTGTGAAAATCGCCTGGTCGCCACACTTTGGCGCCTGTTTGTGTACTTTGAGGGAGAATTTGGCATGGCCAATGCACCTAACCAGCTCGTCTTTGGATATTAAGAGACAATCTAGCATGGACAATCCACCTAACCGAAACATTTTTGGACTGTGAGGAAGCCGGTGCATCCGGAGGAAACCCATGCAGACATGGGGAGAACGTGCGAACAGACAGTGACCCGAGGCCAGAATTGAACTCGGGTCCCTGGCGCTGTGAGGCAGCAGTGCTAACCACTTTGCCACTGTGCCAAGCCATGCTGGGAATGTGTGTGAGGGTGGGGAAGAGGACGGTGCGGGGCAACATCTGACTAACCTTCAGAAGAATGATAAAGCAGCTCCAATTATATGGGACACATTTTGTACACTTCCTGTATGAAATCAAAGAGCTGCAAAAAGCCGATGTTAGATTTGCTTTCGAATTCATGATTGTTATTTGTGTTCACGAGTTAAAATTCATCACCCCGACCACAGCTCTCCCTCCCAACGCCCACCACAAGGAAGAATGATTCCTCAAGCGAGGGGAAACAGCAGGTGAATCAAGTTCACAGAATCACAGAATCACAGAATACCACAGAGCAGAAGAGGCCCTGCAGCCCATCGAGTCTGCACCGACGCATGAACTGCCCTGACCTGCCCACCCAATCCCACTTGCCAGCAGTCCCATAGCCCTGAATGTTATGACGCACCAAATTCTCATCCAGGTACTTTTTAAAGGATGTGAGGCATCCCACCTCCACCACCCTCCCACGCAGCGCATTCCTGATCATCAAAACCATTTGAGTAAAAACGTTTTTCGTCAAATCCCCCATAAACCTCCCACCCTTCATTTTTAACTTGTGTCCCCTTGTAACTGACCCTTCAAATAACAGGAACAGCTGCTCCCTCTCCACCCCGTCCACATCCCTCATCATCTTCAACACCTCAATCGGGTCGCCCCTCAGTCTTCGCTGCTACAATGAAAACAACGCAAGCCTATCCAACCTCTCCTCCTACCTTAAATGTTCCATCCCAGGCAGTATCCTGGTGAATCTCCTCTGCACCCCCCACAGTGCAGTCACATCCTTCCTATAATGTGGTGACCAGAACTGCACACAGTACTCCAGCCGTGGCCTCGCCAACGCTCATCCCTCTAATACAACTCCATCATGACATCTCTGCTTTTGTCATCTATACCTCGACTGACAAAGTTGAACAGTAATATTCCAGCAAAGACTAATCACTGGCAACCCCTCATCACACCTCAGTAGCTATAGATGCTGGTCGGGTCTGTGGTCCCATGAGCTGTCACTCTGGTCAGGAGGGAACCTCTGCCGTTCCATCAGCCCAGGTATACTGCTCCGGGGAGCAACTTCACTCTCTCCAAAGTTAGGAGGTGATGGGAGGGAGCCTCCTCATAGCAGACGTCATGTATACTCTTTTTTGGGTGGAGCGGTATCACAGTGGACAGCGCTGCTGCCTCAACAACAAGGGACCGGGTTCAGTTCCCGGCTTGAACCACTGCCTGTGCAGAGTCTGCAGGTTCTCCCCATGTCTGCGTGGGTTTCCTCCGGTTTCCTTCCACAGTCTGAAAGACGTGCTGGTTAGTTGCTTTGGCCATGCGAAATTATCCCTCAGTGTACCCGAACAGGAGCCGGAGTGTGGCGACTAGGGGATTTTCACAGTAACTTAATTGTAGTGTTAATGTAAGCCCACTTGTGTCATGAATAAATCCATTTTAATCTGTTGCAATCACCTACCAGGAACTCCAATGGCAGCGAGAATAGGATAGTAACTGGCTCCAGCTTGACCGATATTGGATCAGTGTGTTTTCTGAGAGAAGCGATGGTGTCATAGAGTCAGAGAGGTTTACAGCATGGAAACAGGCCCTTCGGCCCAACTTGTCCATGCCACCCTTTTTTTTTTTAACCCCTAAGCTAATCCCAATTGCCCGGATGTGCCCTGTAGCCCTCTATACCCATTATACACATGTAACTATCTAAATGCTTTTCAAAAGATAAAATTGTACCCGCCTCTATTACTACCTCTTGCAGCTTGTTCCAAACACTCACCACCCTCTGTGTGAAAGATTTGCCCCTTTGGACACTTTTGTATCTCTCCCCTCTCACCTTAAAACTATGCCGTCTAGTTTTAGACTCCCCTACCTTTGGGGAAAAGATATTGACTATCTAGCTGATCTGTGCCCCTCATTATTTGATAGACCTCTATAAGATCAGCACTCTGCCTCCTACGCTCCAGGGGAAAAAGTCCCAGTCTATTCAGCCTCTCCTTATAACTCAATCCATCAAGTCCCAGTCGCAACCCAGTAAATCTTTTCTGCACTCTTTCTAGTTTAATAATATCCTTTCTATAATAAGATGACCAGGATTGCACACAGTATTCCACGTGTGGCCTTACCAATGTCTTATACAACTTCAACAAGACGTCCCAACTACTATATTCAATGTTCTGACCGATAAAGCCAAGCATGTCGAATGCCTTCTTCACCACTGTGTCCACCTATGACTCCACTTTCAAGGAGCTATGTACATTTACTCCTTGATCTCTTTATTCTGTAACTCTCCCCAACGCCCTACCATTAACTGAGTAAGTCGTGCCCTGGTTCAATCTACCAAAATGCATCACCTCGCATTTATTTAAATTAAACTCCATCTGACATTCGTCCGCCCACTGGCCAGTTGATCAAGATCCCGTTGCAATTGGAGATATCTTTCTTCACTGTCCACTATGCCACCAATCTTGGTGTCATCTGCAAACTTACTAGCCATGCCCCCTATATTCTCATCCAAATCGTTTATGTAAATGACAATAACAGTGGACCCAGCACTGATCCCTGAGGCACACCACTGGTCACAGGCCTCCAGTTTGAATAACTACTCTCTACAACCACCCTCTGGCTTCTGTCTGCCCGTGGCGTAAACCATGGCCATTTACTGAGGTCTCACACTGAAGGTCTTCTCTTTAATACACAGCAGAAACACTCCTGAGACTCGGCAGAGCAACCTATTAGAGTAATCAATTACAGGTGAGAAATCAAACAACACACTGCAATGCTGGTGCTGAGAAGGAGCAATGATTGGATTTGATTTGATTTATTATTGTCACATGTATTAGTCTACAGTTAAATACATTGTTTCTTGCAAGCTATACAGACAAAGCATACCCTTCAAAAAGGAGAGGATGCAGAATGTAGTGTTACCATCATAGCTGGAGAAATATCAACTTAATATAATAATAAGGTATTACATTATATATATATATATATATATATATATATATATATATATAGTATCTATATATATATATATTATATATATGGTGACCTAATTAATATAAGATGGGTCCATTCAAAAGTCTGATGGCAGCAGGGAAGAAGCTGCTCTCGCATCCGTCGGTACATGGCCTTAGACTTTTGTCTCTTTTCCCCGATGGAAGTAGGTGGAAGAGAGAATGTCCGGGGTGTGTGGGGTCCTTGATTATACCGGCTGCTTTTCCCGACGCAGCAGGAAGTGTAGACAGAGTCAATGGGTGGGAGGCTGGTTTGAGTGATGGATTCGGCATTGTTCATGACCCTTTATAGTTTCTTGCAGCCTTGGGCAGAGCAGGAACAGTGATACACCAGAAATAATGCTTTCTATGATGCATCTATAAAAGTTGTTGGGAGTCGTAGTGGACATGCCAAATTTCCTTAGCCTCCTGAGGAAGTACAAGAGTTGGTGGGTTTTCTTAACTGTCGCGAATGTGTGGAGGGATCGGGACAGGTTGTTGGTGATCTGGACACCTAGAAACCTGAAACTCTCGATCATTTCCGCTTCATCCCCAATTTTCAATGAAAATTGTGTTTCATTGTGATGAGAAATTCAGATTAGAAATAAGTTTCATGTTTTTCATTACGTTCTGTTTAATTACATTAAAGAGACGATATAATTGTAATCTATTGAGACTCTCAGTGGGGTGAATTATAGGCTAAATTTTCCCTTCGTGTCCAGAATGTGTCCATTAGAGGTGTTCGTGGGGTAAATATGTGGGGTTATGGTGATAGGGCCTGGGCGGGATTGTTGTTGGTGCAGACTCGATGGGCCGAATGGACTCTTTCGCACTGTTGGGTTTCTGTGATACAATTTATGATGAGTCTGTACTGACCACAATCCCACCCAGGCCCTATTTCCGTAACCCGACGCATCCACCCTGATAGTCTCCCTGACAAGAACGGGCAATTTTTAGCACAGCCAATGCACCTCATCTGCACATCTTTGGACTGTGGGAGGAAAGTGGAGCACTTGGAGGAAACCCATGAAGACACGGGGAGAATGTGCGGACTCCACACATGGAGTGACCCAAGGTCAGATTCGAACCAGGATCCCTGGCGCTGTGAGGGAGCACTAACCCCATGGTGCAAAGCTCAATCCAGGCGCCTTTCTGACAAAGAATGCAGTTGTGTTCTGTACTTTCGGCTTCCATGAATTATCGAGTCAGATGTTACTTGTTCCATGCCCTCTGATGAAAGCAATAACAGCAACATCAGCACGAGGGGTGCTGAGGGAAGCCCTGTTTCCAATCTGTGCAGCAGAGTATGATGCCCCAGCTTAGTCACTGGACTGTTTCGTTTTCAGTAAAAGGTGTACAATTTTTAGTAAAGCTCATATTTCATTTCATTATAAATGTAGTCCTGGTACGAGATGGTGACTGTGCCAAGGCTGCATTTCCTGCCCACAAGTTACTGTTTAGCATGAGGTGCTTGGATTTCCTTTTGAATGTGTGGCCCCTTTGAGAATGTTACTGATACAATGGTGTAAGTCAGGCATTCTCTGCTTTTCACACAGCGCTGGTCAAGTTTCATAGAACATAGAACAGTACAGCACAGAACAGGCCCTTCGGCCCACGATGTTGTGCCGAGCTTTATCTGAAACCAAGATCAAGCTATCCCACTCCCTATCATCCTGGTGTGCTCCATGTGCCTATCCAATAACCGCTTAAATGTTTCTAAAGTGTCTGACTCCACTATCACTGCAGGCAGTCCATTCCACACCCCAACCACTCTCTGCGTAAAGAACCTACCTCTGATATCCGTCCTGTATCTCCCACCACGAACCCTATTGTTATGCCCCCTTGTAATAGCTCCATCCACCCGAGGAAATAGTCTTTGAACGTTCACTCTATCTATCCCCTTCATCATTTTATACACCTCTATTAAGTCTCCCCTCAGCCTCCTCCGCTCCAGAGAGAACAGCCCTAGCTCCCTCAACCTTTCCTCATATGACCTACCCTCCAAACCAGGCGGCATCCTGGTAAATCTCCTCTGCACTCTTTCCAGCGCTTCCACATCCTTCTTATAGTGAGGTGACCAGAACTGCACACAATATTCCAAATGTGGTCTCACCAAGGTCCTGTACAGTTGCAGCATAACCCCACGGCTCTTAAACTCCAACCCCCTGTTAATAAAAGCTAACACACTATAGGCCTTCTTCACAGGTCTATCCACTTGACTGGCAACCTTTAGAGATCTGTGGATATGGACCCCAAGATCTCTCTGTTCCTCCACAGTCTTCAGAACCCTACCTTTGACCCTGTAATCCACATTTAAATTTGT